>NW_026701014.1:0-70608 GCF_030435755.1 Ochotona princeps
TGCCCTTTGAGTGCATTATCTAGGAATGAACCTGGTAGAGCATCCCACACAAACGAATGCTCCACATGCGGGTTTCACAAGCCACCAACTCCACATTCACAGGCAACTTCAGCGCCACAGCCGTTTTCAGATAGCCCTCAATGCAAAGGCTCTAGACGCAAATATTGGTGTGAGAGCTAATTCAATCAAGGAAACACTGCATGTTGGTGAAGGGCATATTGAAGAAGGATCAGCCGAGTGGTTCTGTGGGAGAACAACTCCATTTGGCTCACTAACTTCACACACCATCAGGCTTCCAAGCAGCTCTCAAGGAAACTCAGTTTTCACACTCTATGCTTAGTGCCCTTTGAGTGCCTAGGACTGAAATGAAGCTTGGTGAGCATCCCACACAAACGAAAGCTCCACATGCGGGTTTCACATGCCACCAACTCCACATTCACAGGCAACTTCAGCGCCACAGCGTTTTCAGATAGCCCTCAATGCAAAGGCTCTAGACGCAAATATTGGTGTGAGAGCTAATTCAACCAAGAAAATACTGCATGTTGGTGAAGGGCATATTGAAGAAGGATCAGCCGAGTGGTTCTTGTGGGAGAACAACTCCATTTGGCTCACTAACTTCACACACCATCAGGCTTCCAAGCAGCTCTCAAGGAAACTCAGTTTTCACAGTCTATGCTTAGTGCCCTTTGAGTGCATTATCTAGGAATGAACCTGGTAGAGCATCCCACACAAACGAATGCTCCACATGCGGGTTTCACATGCCACCAACTCCACATTCACAGGCAACTTCAGTGCCACAGCCGTTTTCAGATAGCCCTCAATGCAAAGGCTCTAGACGCAAATATTGGTGTGAGAGCTAATTCAATCAAGGAAACACTGCATGTTGGTGAAGGGCATATTGAAGAAGGATCAGCCGAGTGGTTCTGGTGGGAGAACAACTCCATTTGGCTCACTAACTTCACACACCATCAGGCTTCCAAGCAGCTCTCAAGGAAACTCAGTTTTCACACTCTATGCTTAGTGCCCTTTGAGTGCATTATCTAGGAATGAACCTGGTAGAGCATCCCACACAAACGAATGCTCCACATGCGGGTTTCACATGCCACCAACTCCACATTCACAGGCAACTTCAGCGCCACAGCCGTTTTCAGATAGCCCTCAATGCAAAGGCTCTAGACGCAAATATTGGTGTGAGAGCTAATTCAATCAAGGAAACACTGCATGTTGGTGAAGGGCATATTGAAGAAGGATCAGCCGAGTGGTTCTTGTGGGAGAACAACTCCATTTGGCTCACTAACTTCACACACCATCAGGCTTCCAAGCAGCTCTCAAGGAAACTCAGTTTTCACACTCTAAGCTTAGTGCCCTCTGAGTGCTTAGGACTGAAATGAAGCTTGGAGAGCATCCCACACAAACGAATGCTCCACATGCGGGTTTCACATGCCACCAACTCCACATTCACAGGCAACTTCAGCGCCACAGCCGTTTTCAGATAGCCCTCAATGCAAAGGCTCTAGACGCAAATATTGGTGTGAGAGCTAATTCAACCAAGGAAACATTGCATGTTGGTGAAGGGCATATTGAAGAAGGATCAGCCGAGTGGTTCTGGTGGGAGAACAACTCCATTTGGCTCACTAACTTCACACACCATCAGGCTTCCAAGAATCTCTCAAGGAAACTCAGTTTTCACACTCTATGCTTAGTGCTCTTTGAGTGCATTATCTAGGAATGAACCTGGAAGAGCATCCCACACAAACGAATGCTCCACATGCGGGTTTCACATGCCACCAACTCCACATTCTCAGCCAACTTCAGCGCCACAGCCGTTTTCAGATAGCCCTCAATGCAAAGGCTCTAGACGCAAATATTGGTGTGAGAGCTAATTCAATCAAGGAAACACTGCATGTTGGTGAAGGGCATATTGAAGAAGGATCAGCCGAGTGGTTCTGGTTAGAGAACAACTCCATTTGGCTCACTAACTTCACACACCATCAGGCTTCCAAGCAGCTCTCAAGGAAACTCAGTTTTCACACTCTATGCTTAGTGCCCTTTGAGTGCATTATCTAGGAATGAACCTGGTAGAGCATCCCACACAAACGAATGCTCCACATGCGGGTTTCACATGCCACCAACTCCACATTCACAGGCAACTTCAGCGCCACAGCCGTTTTCAGATAGCCCTCAATGCAAAGGCTCTAGACGCAAATAGTGGTGTGAGAGCTAATTCAATCAAGGAAACACTGCATGTTGGTGAAGGGCATATTGAAGAAGGATCAGCCGAGTGGTTCTTGTGGGAGAACAACTCCATTTGGCTCACTAACTTCACATACCATCAGGCTTCCAAGCAGCTCTCAAGGAAACTCAGTTTTCACACTCTATGCTTAGTGCCCTTTGAGTGCATTATCTAGGAATGAACCTGGTAGAGCATCCCACACAAACGAATGCTCCACATGCGGGTTTCACATGCCACCAACTCCACATTCACAGGCAACTTCAGTGCCACAGCCGTTTTCAGATAGCCCTCAAAGCAAAGGCTCTAGACGCAAATATTGGTGTGAGAGCTAATTCAATCAAGGAAACACTGCATGTTGGTGAAGGGCATATTGAAGAAGGATCAGCCGAGTGGTTCTGGTGGGAGAACAACTCCATTTGGCTCACTAACTTCACACACCATCAGGCTTCCAAGCAGCTCTCAAGGAAACTCAGTTTTCACACTCTATGCTTAGTGCCCTTTGAGTGCATTATCTAGGAATGAACCTGGTAGAGCATCCCACACAAACGAATGCTCCACATGCGGGTTTCACATGCCACCAACTCCACATTCACAGGCAACTTCAGCGCCACAGCCGTTTTCAGATAGCCCTCAATGCAAAGGCTCTAGACGCAAATATTGGTGTGAGAGCTAATTCAATCAAGGAAACACTGCATGTTGGTGAAGGGCATATTGAAGAAGGATCAGCCGAGTGGTTCTTGTGGGAGAACAACTCCATTTGGCTCACTAACTTCACACACCATCAGGCTTCCAAGCAGCTCTCAAGGAAACTCAGTTTTCACACTCTAAGCTTAGTGCCCTCTGAGTGCTTAGGACTGAAATGAAGCTTGGAGAGCATCCCACACAAACGAATGCTCCACATGCGGGTTTCACATGCCACCAACTCCACATTCACAGGCAACTTCAGCGCCACAGCCGTTTTCAGATAGCCCTCAATGCAAAGGCTCTAGACGCAAATATTGGTGTGAGAGCTAATTCAACCAAGGAAACATTGCATGTTGGTGAAGGGCATATTGAAGAAGGATCAGCCGAGTGGTTCTTGTGGGAGAACAACTCCATTTGGCTCACTAACTTCACACACCATCAGGCTTCCAAGCAGCTCTCAAGGAAACTCAGTTTTCACACTCTATGCTTAGTGCTCTTTGAGTGCATTATCTAGGAATGAACCTGGAAGAGCATCCCACACAAACGAATGCTCCACAAGCGGGTTTCACATGCCACCAACTCCACATTCTCAGCCAACTTCAGCGCCACAGCCGTTTTCAGATAGCCCTCAATGCAAAGGCTCTAGACGCAAATATTGGTGTGAGAGCTAATTCAATCAAGGAAACACTGCATGTTGGTGAAGGGCATATTGAAGAAGGATCAGCCGAGTGGTTCTGGTGGGAGAACAACTCCATTTGGCTCACTAACTTCACACACCATCAGGCTTCCAAGCAGCTCTCAAGGAAACTCAGTTTTCACACTCTATGCTTAGTGCCCTTTGAGTGCATTATCTAGGAATGAACCTGGTAGAGCATCCCACACAAACGAATGCTCCACATGCGGGTTTCACATGCCACCAACTCCACATTCACAGGCAACTTCAGCGCCACAGCCGTTTTCAGATAGCCCTCAATGCAAAGGCTCTAGACGCAAATATTGGTGTGAGAGCTAATTCAATCAAGGAAACACTGCATGTTGGTGAAGGGCATATTGAAGAAGGATCAGCCGAGTGGTTCTTGTGGGAGAACAACTCCATTTGGCTCACTAACTTCACATACCATCAGGCTTCCAACCAGCTCTCAAGGAAACTCAGTTTTCACACTCTAAGCTTAGTGCCCTTTGAGTGCCTAGGACTGAAATGAAGCTTGGAGAGCATCCCACACAAACGAATGCTCCACATGCGGGTTTCACATGCCACCAACTCCACATTCACAGGCAACTTCAGCGCCACAGCCATTTTCAGATAGCCCTCAATGCAAAGGCTCTAGACGCAAATATTGGTGTGAGAGCTAATTCAACCAAGGAAACACTGCATGTTGGTGAAGGGCATATTGAAGAAGGATCAGCCGAGTGGTTCTTGTGGGAGAACAACTCCATTTGGCTCACTAACTTCACACACCATCAGGCTTCCAAGCAGCTCTCAAGGAAACTCAGTTTTCACACTCTAAGCTTAGTGCCCTTTGAGTGCCTAGGACTGAAATGAAGCTTGGAGAGCATCCCACACAAACGAATGCTCCACATGCGGGTTTCACATGCCACCAACTCCACATTCACAGGCAACTTCAGCGCCACAGCCATTTTCAGATAGCCCTCAATGCAAAGGCTCTAGACGCAAATATTGGTGTGAGAGCTAATTCAACCAAGGAAACACTGCATGTTGGTGAAGGGCATATTGAAGAAGGATCAGCCGAGTGGTTCTGGTGGGAGAACAACTCCATTTGGCTCACTAACTTCACACACCATCAGGCTTCCAAGCAGCTCTCAAGGAAACTCAGTTTTCACACTCTATGCTTAGTGCCCTTTGAGTGCATTATCTAGGAATGAACCTGGTAGAGCATCCCACACAAACGAATGCTCCACATGCGGGTTTCACATGCCACCAACTCCACATTCACAGGCAACTTCAGCGCCACAGCCGTTTTCAGATAGCCCTCAATGCAAAGGCTCTAGACGCAAATATTGGTGTGAGAGCTAATTCAATCAAGGAAACACTGCATGTTGGTGAAGGGCATATTGAAGAAGGATCAGCCGAGTGGTTCTTGTGGGAGAACAACTCCATTTGGCTCACTAACTTCACATACCATCAGGCTTCCAAGCAGCTCTCAAGGAAACTCAGTTTTCACACTCTAAGCTTAGTGCCCTTTGAGTGCCTAGGACTGAAATGAAGCTTGGAGAGCATCCCACACAAACGAATGCTCCACATGCGGGTTTCACATGCCACCAACTCCACATTCACAGGCAACTTCAGCGCCACAGCCATTTTCAGATAGCCCTCAATGCAAAGGCTCTAGACGCAAATATTGGTGTGAGAGCTAATTCAACCAAGGAAACACTGCATGTTGGTGAAGGGCATATTGAAGAAGGATCAGCCGAGTGGTTCTTGTGGGAGAACAACTCCATTTGGCTCACTAACTTCACACACCATCAGGCTTCCAAGCAGCTCTCAAGGAAACTCAGTTTTCACACTCTAAGCTTAGTGCCCTTTGAGTGCCTAGGACTGAAATGAAGCTTGGAGAGCATCCCACACAAACGAATGCTCCACATGCGGGTTTCACATGCCACCAACTCCACATTCACAGGCAACTTCAGCGCCACAGCCATTTTCAGATAGCCCTCAATGCAAAGGCTCTAGACGCAAATATTGGTGTGAGAGCTAATTCAACCAAGGAAACACTGCATGTTGGTGAAGGGCATATTGAAGAAGGATCAGCCGAGTGGTTCTTGTGGGAGAACAACTCCATTTGGCTCACTAACTTCACATACCATCAGGCTTCCAAGCAGCTCTCAAGGAAACTCAGTTTTCACACTCTAAGCTTAGTGCCCTTTGAGTGCCTAGGACTGAAATGAAGCTTGGAGAGCATCCCACACAAACGAATGCTCCACATGCGGGTTTCACATGCCACCAACTCCACATTCACAGGCAACTTCAGCGCCACAGCCATTTTCAGATAGCCCTCAATGCAAAGGCTCTAGACGCAAATATTGGTGTGAGAGCTAATTCAACCAAGGAAACACTGCATGTTGGTGAAGGGCATATTGAAGAAGGATCAGCCGAGTGGTTCTTGTGGGAGAACAACTCCATTTGGCTCACTAACTTCACACACCATCAGGCTTCCAAGCAGCTCTCAAGGAAACTCAGTTTTCACACTCTATGCTTAGTGCCCTTTGCATTATCTAGGAATGAACCTGGTAGAGCATCCCACACAAACGAATGCTCCACATGCGGGTTTCACATGCCACCAACTCCACATTCACAGACAACTTCAGCGCCACAGCCGTTTTAAGATAGCCCTCAATGCAAAGGCTCTAGACGCAAATATTGGTGTGAGAGCTAATTCAACCAAGAAAATACTGCATGTTGGTGAAGGGCATATTGAAGAAGGATCAGCCGAGTGGTTCTTGTGGGAGAACAACTCCATTTGGCTCACTAACTTCACACACCATCAGGCTTCCAAGCAGCTCTCAAGGAAACTCAGTTTTCACACTCTATGCTTAGTGCCCTTTGAGTGCATTATCTAGGAATGAACCTGGTAGAGCATCCCACACAAACGAATGCTCCACATGCGGGTTTCACATGCCACCAACTCCACATTCACAGGCAACTTCAGTGCCACAGCCGTTTTCAGATAGCCCTCAATGCAAAGGCTCTAGACGCAAATATTGGTGTGAGAGCTAATTCAATCAAGGAAACACTGCATGTTGGTGAAGGGCATATTGAAGAAGGATCAGCCGAGTGGTTCTGGTGGGAGAACAACTCCATTTGGCTCACTAACTTCACACACCATCAGGCTTCCAAGCAGCTCTCAAGGAAACTCAGTTTTCACACTCTATGCTTAGTGCCCTTTGAGTGCATTATCTAGGAATGAACCTGGTAGAGCATCCCACACAAACGAATGCTCCACATGCGGGTTTCACATGCCACCAACTCCACATTCACAGGCAACTTCAGCGCCACAGCCGTTTTCAGATAGCCCTCAATGCAAAGGCTCTAGACGCAAATATTGGTGTGAGAGCTAATTCAATCAAGGAAACACTGCATGTTGGTGAAGGGCATATTGAAGAAGGATCAGCCGAGTGGTTCTTGTGGGAGAACAACTCCATTTGGCTCACTAACTTCACACACCATCAGGCTTCCAAGCAGCTCTCAAGGAAACTCAGTTTTCACACTCTAAGCTTAGTGCCCTCTGAGTGCTTAGGACTGAAATGAAGCTTGGAGAGCATCCCACACAAACGAATGCTCCACATGCGGGTTTCACATGCCACCAACTCCACATTCACAGGCAACTTCAGCGCCACAGCCGTTTTCAGATAGCCCTCAATGCAAAGGCTCTAGACGCAAATATTGGTGTGAGAGCTAATTCAACCAAGGAAACATTGCATGTTGGTGAAGGGCATATTGAAGAAGGATCAGCCGAGTGGTTCTGGTGGGAGAACAACTCCATTTGGCTCACTAACTTCACACACCATCAGGCTTCCAAGAATCTCTCAAGGAAACTCAGTTTTCACACTCTATGCTTAGTGCTCTTTGAGTGCATTATCTAGGAATGAACCTGGAAGAGCATCCCACACAAACGAATGCTCCACATGCGGGTTTCACATGCCACCAACTCCACATTCTCAGCCAACTTCAGCGCCACAGCCGTTTTCAGATAGCCCTCAATGCAAAGGCTCTAGACGCAAATATTGGTGTGAGAGCTAATTCAATCAAGGAAACACTGCATGTTGGTGAAGGGCATATTGAAGAAGGATCAGCCGAGTGGTTCTGGTGGGAGAACAACTCCATTTGGCTCACTAACTTCACACACCATCAGGCTTCCAAGCAGCTCTCAAGGAAACTCAGTTTTCACACTCTATGCTTAGTGCCCTTTGAGTGCATTATCTAGGAATGAACCTGGTAGAGCATCCCACACAAACGAATGCTCCACATGCGGGTTTCACATGCCACCAACTCCACATTCACAGGCAACTTCAGCGCCACAGCCGTTTTCAGATAGCCCTCAATGCAAAGGCTCTAGACGCAAATAGTGGTGTGAGAGCTAATTCAATCAAGGAAACACTGCATGTTGGTGAAGGGCATATTGAAGAAGGATCAGCCGAGTGGTTCTTGTGGGAGAACAACTCCATTTGGCTCACTAACTTCACATACCATCAGGCTTCCAAGCAGCTCTCAAGGAAACTCAGTTTTCACACTCTATGCTTAGTGCCCTTTGAGTGCATTATCTAGGAATGAACCTGGTAGAGCATCCCACACAAACGAATGCTCCACATGCGGGTTTCACATGCCACCAACTCCACATTCACAGGCAACTTCAGTGCCACAGCCGTTTTCAGATAGCCCTCAAAGCAAAGGCTCTAGACGCAAATATTGGTGTGAGAGCTAATTCAATCAAGGAAACACTGCATGTTGGTGAAGGGCATATTGAAGAAGGATCAGCCGAGTGGTTCTGGTGGGAGAACAACTCCATTTGGCTCACTAACTTCACACACCATCAGGCTTCCAAGCAGCTCTCAAGGAAACTCAGTTTTCACACTCTATGCTTAGTGCCCTTTGAGTGCATTATCTAGGAATGAACCTGGTAGAGCATCCCACACAAACGAATGCTCCACATGCGGGTTTCACATGCCACCAACTCCACATTCACAGGCAACTTCAGCGCCACAGCCGTTTTCAGATAGCCCTCAATGCAAAGGCTCTAGACGCAAATATTGGTGTGAGAGCTAATTCAATCAAGGAAACACTGCATGTTGGTGAAGGGCATATTGAAGAAGGATCAGCCGAGTGGTTCTTGTGGGAGAACAACTCCATTTGGCTCACTAACTTCACACACCATCAGGCTTCCAAGCAGCTCTCAAGGAAACTCAGTTTTCACACTCTAAGCTTAGTGCCCTCTGAGTGCTTAGGACTGAAATGAAGCTTGGAGAGCATCCCACACAAACGAATGCTCCACATGCGGGTTTCACATGCCACCAACTCCACATTCACAGGCAACTTCAGCGCCACAGCCGTTTTCAGATAGCCCTCAATGCAAAGGCTCTAGACGCAAATATTGGTGTGAGAGCTAATTCAACCAAGGAAACATTGCATGTTGGTGAAGGGCATATTGAAGAAGGATCAGCCGAGTGGTTCTTGTGGGAGAACAACTCCATTTGGCTCACTAACTTCACACACCATCAGGCTTCCAAGCAGCTCTCAAGGAAACTCAGTTTTCACACTCTATGCTTAGTGCTCTTTGAGTGCATTATCTAGGAATGAACCTGGAAGAGCATCCCACACAAACGAATGCTCCACAAGCGGGTTTCACATGCCACCAACTCCACATTCTCAGCCAACTTCAGCGCCACAGCCGTTTTCAGATAGCCCTCAATGCAAAGGCTCTAGACGCAAATATTGGTGTGAGAGCTAATTCAATCAAGGAAACACTGCATGTTGGTGAAGGGCATATTGAAGAAGGATCAGCCGAGTGGTTCTTGTGGGAGAACAACTCCATTTGGCTCACTAACTTCACACACCATCAGGCTTCCAAGCAGCTCTCAAGGAAACTCAGTTTTCACACTCTATGCTTAGTGCCCTTTGAGTGCATTATCTAGGAATGAACCTGGTAGAGCATCCCACACAAACGAATGCTCCACATGCAGATTTCACATGCCACCAACTCCACATTCACAGGCAACTTCAGCGCCACAGCCGTTTTCAGATAGCCCTCAATGCAAAGGCTCTAGACGCAAATATTGGTGTGAGAGCTAATTCAATCAAGGAAACACTGCATGTTGGTGAAGGGCATATTGAAGAAGGATCAGCCGAGTGGTTCTTGTGGGAGAACAACTCCATTTGGCTCACTAACTTCACATACCATCAGGCTTCCAAGCAGCTCTCAAGGAAACTCAGTTTTCACACTCTAAGCTTAGTGCCCTTTGAGTGCCTAGGACTGAAATGAAGCTTGGAGAGCATCCCACACAAACGAATGCTCCACATGCGGGTTTCACATGCCACCAACTCCACATTCACAGGCAACTTCAGCGCCACAGCCATTTTCAGATAGCCCTCAATGCAAAGGCTCTAGACGCAAATATTGGTGTGAGAGCTAATTCAACCAAGGAAACACTGCATGTTGGTGAAGGGCATATTGAAGAAGGATCAGCCGAGTGGTTCTTGTGGGAGAACAACTCCATTTGGCTCACTAACTTCACACACCATCAGGCTTCCAAGCAGCTCTCAAGGAAACTCAGTTTTCACACTCTAAGCTTAGTGCCCTTTGAGTGCCTAGGACTGAAATGAAGCTTGGAGAGCATCCCACACAAACGAATGCTCCACATGCGGGTTTCACATGCCACCAACTCCACATTCACAGGCAACTTCAGCGCCACAGCCATTTTCAGATAGCCCTCAATGCAAAGGCTCTAGACGCAAATATTGGTGTGAGAGCTAATTCAACCAAGGAAACACTGCATGTTGGTGAAGGGCATATTGAAGAAGGATCAGCCGAGTGGTTCTGGTGGGAGAACAACTCCATTTGGCTCACTAACTTCACACACCATCAGGCTTCCAAGCAGCTCTCAAGGAAACTCAGTTTTCACACTCTATGCTTAGTGCCCTTTGAGTGCATTATCTAGGAATGAACCTGGTAGAGCATCCCACACAAACGAATGCTCCACATGCGGGTTTCACATGCCAGCAACTCCACATTCACAGGCAACTTCAGCGCCACAGCCGTTTTCAGATAGCCCTCAATGCAAAGGCTCTAGACGCAAATATTGGTGTGAGAGCTAATTCAATCAAGGAAACACTGCATGTTGGTGAAGGGCATATTGAAGAAGGATCAGCCGAGTGGTTCTTGTGGGAGAACAACTCCATTTGGCTCACTAACTTCACATACCATCAGGCTTCCAAGCAGCTCTCAAGGAAACTCAGTTTTCACACTCTAAGCTTAGTGCCCTTTGAGTGCCTAGGACTGAAATGAAGCTTGGAGAGCATCCCACACAAACGAATGCTCCACATGCGGGTTTCACATGCCACCAACTCCACATTCACAGGCAACTTCAGCGCCACAGCCATTTTCAGATAGCCCTCAATGCAAAGGCTCTAGACGCAAATATTGGTGTGAGAGCTAATTCAACCAAGGAAACACTGCATGTTGGTGAAGGGCATATTGAAGAAGGATCAGCCGAGTGGTTCTTGTGGGAGAACAACTCCATTTGGCTCACTAACTTCACACACCATCAGGCTTCCAAGCAGCTCTCAAGGAAACTCAGTTTTCACACTCTAAGCTTAGTGCCCTTTGAGTGCCTAGGACTGAAATGAAGCTTGGAGAGCATCCCACACAAACGAATGCTCCACATGCGGGTTTCACATGCCACCAACTCCACATTCACAGGCAACTTCAGCGCCACAGCCATTTTCAGATAGCCCTCAATGCAAAGGCTCTAGACGCAAATATTGGTGTGAGAGCTAATTCAACCAAGGAAACACTGCATGTTGGTGAAGGGCATATTGAAGAAGGATCAGCCGAGTGGTTCTTGTGGGAGAACAACTCCATTTGGCTCACTAACTTCACATACCATCAGGCTTCCAAGCAGCTCTCAAGGAAACTCAGTTTTCACACTCTAAGCTTAGTGCCCTTTGAGTGCCTAGGACTGAAATGAAGCTTGGAGAGCATCCCACACAAACGAATGCTCCACATGCGGGTTTCACATGCCACCAACTCCACATTCACAGGCAACTTCAGCGCCACAGCCATTTTCAGATAGCCCTCAATGCAAAGGCTCTAGACGCAAATATTGGTGTGAGAGCTAATTCAACCAAGGAAACACTGCATGTTGGTGAAGGGCATATTGAAGAAGGATCAGCCGAGTGGTTCTGGTGGGAGAACAACTCCATTTGGCTCACTAACTTCACACACCATCAGGCTTCCAAGCAGCTCTCAAGGAAACTCAGTTTTCACACTCTATGCTTAGTGCCCTTTGCATTATCTAGGAATGAACCTGGTAGAGCATCCCACACAAACGAATGCTCCACATGCGGGTTTCACATGCCACCAACTCCACATTCACAGACAACTTCAGCGCCACAGCCGTTTTAAGATAGCCCTCAATGCAAAGGCTCTAGACGCAAATATTGGTGTGAGAGCTAATTCAATCAAGGAAACACTGCATGTTGGTGAAGGGCATATTGAAGAAGGATCAGCCGAGTGGTTCTTGTGGGAGAACAACTCCATTTGGCTCACTAACTTCACATACCATCAGGCTTCCAAGCAGCTCTCAAGGAAACTCAGTTTTCACACTCTAAGCTTAGTGCCCTTTGAGTGCCTAGGACTGAAATGAAGCTTGGAGAGCATCCCACACAAACGAATGCTCCACATGCGGGTTTCACATGCCACCAACTCCACATTCACAGGCAACTTGAGCGCCACAGCCATTTTCAGATAGCCCTCAATGCAAAGGCTCTAGACGCAAATATTGGTGTGAGAGCTAATTCAATCAAGGAAACACTGCATGTTGGTGAAGGGCATATTGAAGAAGGATCAGCCGAGTGGTTCTTGTGGGAGAACAACTCCATTTGGCTCACTAACTTCACACACCATCAGGCTTCCAAGCAGCTCTCAAGGAAACTCAGTTTTCACACTCTATGCTTAGTGCCCTTTGCATTATCTAGGAATGAACCTGGTAGAGCATCCCACACAAACGAATGCTCCACATGCGGGTTTCACATGCCACCAACTCCACATTCACAGACAACTTCAGCGCCACAGCCGTTTTCAGATAGCCCTCAATGCAAAGGCTCTAGACGCAAATATTGGTGTGAGAGCTAATTCAATCAAGGAAACACTGCATGTTGGTGAAGGGCATATTGAAGAAGGATCAGCCGAGTGGTTCTGGTGGGAGAACAACTCCATTTGGCTCACTAACTTCACACACCATCAGGCTTCCAAGCAGCTCTCAAGGAAACTCAGTTTTCACACTCTATGCTTAGTGCCCTTTGAGTGCATTATCTAGGAATGAACCTGGTAGAGCATCCCACACAAACGAATGCTCCACATGCGGGTTTCACATGCCACCAACTCCACATTCACAGGCAACTTCAGCGCCACAGCCGTTTTCAGATAGCCCTCAATGCAAAGGCTCTAGACGCAAATATTGGTGTGAGAGCTAATTCAATCAAGGAAACACTGCATGTTGGTGAAGGGCATATTGAAGAAGGATCAGCCGAGTGGTTCTTGTGGGAGAACAACTCCATTTGGCTCACTAACTTCACATACCATCAGGCTTCCAAGCAGCTCTCAAGGAAACTCAGTTTTCACACTCTAAGCTTAGTGCCCTTTGAGTGCCTAGGACTGAAATGAAGCTTGGAGAGCATCCCACACAAACGAATGCTCCACATGCGGGTTTCACATGCCACCAACTCCACATTCACAGGCAACTTCAGCGCCACAGCCGTTTTCAGATAGCCCTCAATGCAAAGGCTCTAGACGCAAATATTGGTGTGAGAGCTAATTCAACCAAGGAAACACTGCATGTTGGTGAAGGGCATATTGAAGAAGGATCAGCCGAGTGGTTCTTGTGGGAGAACAACTCCATTTGGCTCACTAACTTCACACACCATCAGGCTTCCAAGCAGCTCTCAAGGAAACTCAGTTTTCACAGTCTATGCTTAGTGCCCTGTGAGTTCCTAGGAATGAAATGAAGCTTGGTGAGCATCCCACACAAACGAAAGCTCCACATGCGGGTTTCACATGCCACCAACTCCACATTCACAGGCAACTTCAGCGCCACAGCCGTTTTCAGATAGCCCTCAATGCAAAGGCTCTAGACGCAAATATTGGTGTGAGATCTAATTCAACCAAGAAAACACTGCATGTTGGTGAAGGGCATATTGAAGAAGGATCAGCCGAGTGGTTCTTGTGGGAGAACAACTCCATTTGGCTCACTAACTTCACACACCATCAGGCTTCCAAGAGTCTCTCAAGGAAACTCAGTTTTCACAGTCTATGCTTAGAGCCCTTTGAGTGCATTGTCTAGGAATGAACCTGGTAGAGCATCCCACACAAACGAATGCTCCACATGCGGGTTTCACATGCCACCAACTCCACATTCACAGGCAACTTCAGCGCCACAGCCATTTTCAGATAGCCCTCAATGCAAAGGCTCTAGACGCAAATATTGGTGTGAGAGCTAATTCAATCAAGGAAACACTGCATGTTGGTGAAGGGCATATTGAAGAAGGATCAGCCGAGTGGTTCTTGTGGGAGAACAACTCCATTTGGCTCACTAACTTCACACACCATCAGGCTTCCAAGCAGCTCTCAAGGAAACTCAGTTTTCACACTCTATGCTTAGTGCCCTTTGCATTATCTAGGAATGAACCTGGTAGAGCATCCCACACAAACGAATGCTCCACATGCGGGTTTCACATGCCACCAACTCCACATTCACAGACAACTTCAGCGCCACAGCCGTTTTCAGATAGCCCTCAATGCAAAGGCTCTAGACGCAAATATTGGTGTGAGAGCTAATTCAATCAAGGAAACACTGCATGTTGGTGAAGGGCATATTGAAGAAGGATCAGCCGAGTGGTTCTGGTGGGAGAACAACTCCATTTGGCTCACTCACTTCACACACCATCAGGCTTCCAAGCAGCTCTCAAGGAAACTCAGTTTTCACACTCTATGCTTAGTGCCCTTTGAGTGCCTAGGACTGAAATGAAGCTTGGAGAGCATCCCACACAAACGAATGCTCCACATGCGGGTTTCACATGCCACCAACTCCACATTCACAGGCAACTTCAGCGCCACAGCCGTTTTCAGATAGCCCTCAATGCAAAGGCTCTAGACGCAAATATTGGTGTGAGAGCTAATTCAATCAAGGAAACACTGCATGTTGGTGAAGGGCATATTGAAGAAGGATCAGCCGAGTGGTTCTTGTGGGAGAACAACTCCATTTGGCTCACTAACTTCACACACCATCAGGCTTCCAAGCAGCTCTCAAGGAAACTCAGATTTCACACTCTATGCTTAGTGCCCTTTGAGTGCCTAGGAATGAAATGAAGCTTGGTGAGCATCCCACACAAACGAATGCTCCACATGCGGGTTTCACATGCCACCAACTCCACATTCTCAGACAATTTCAGCGCCACAGCCGTTTTCAGATAGCCCTCAATGCAAAGGCTCTAGACGCAAATATTGGTGTGAGAGCTAATTCAATCAAGGAAACACTGCATGTTGGTGAAGGGCATATTGAAGAAGGATCAGCCGAGTGGTTCTTGTGGGAGAACAACTCCATTTGGCTCACTAAATTCACACACCATCAGGCTTCCAAGCAGCTCTCAAGGAAACTCAGATTTCACAGTCTATGCTTAGTGCCCTTTGAGTGCATTATCCAGGAATGAACCTGGTAGAGCATCCCACACAAACGAATGCTCCACATGCGGGTTTCACATGCCACCAACTCCACATTCTCAGGCAACTTCAGCGCCACAGCCGTTTTCAGATAGCCCTCAATGCAAAGGCTCTAGACGCAAATATTGGTGTGAGAGCTAATTCAATCAAGGAAACACTGCATGTTGGTGAAGGGCATATTGAAGAAGGACCAGCCGAGTGGTTCTTATGGGAGAACAACTCCATTTGGCTCACTAACTTCACACACCATCAGGCTTCCAAGCAGCTCTCAAGGAAACTCAGTTTTCACAGTCTATGCTTAGTGCCCTTTGAGTGCCTAGGACTGAAAGGAAGCTTGGTGAGCATCCCACACAAACGAATGCTCCACATGCGGGTTTCACATGCCACCAACTCCACATTCACAGGCAACTTCAGTGCCACAGCCGTTTTCAGATAGCCCTCAATGCAAAGGCTCTAGACGCAAATATTGGTGTGAGAGCTAATTCAATCAAGGAAACACTGCATGTTGGTGAAGGGCATATTGAAGAAGGATCAGCCGAGTGGTTCTGGTGGGAGAACAACTCCATTTGGCTCACTAACTTCACACACCATCAGGCTTCCAAGAAGCTCTCAAGGAAACTCTGTTTTCACACTCTATGCTTAGTGCCCTTTGAGTGCCTAGGACTGAAATGAAGCTTGGAGAGCATCCCACACAAACGAATGCTCCACATGCGGGTTTCACATGCCACCAACTCCACATTCACAGGCAACTTCAGCGCCACAGCCGTTTTCAGATAGCCCTCAATGCAAAGGCTCTAGACGCAAATATTGGTGTGAGAGCTAATTCAATCAAGGAAACACTGCATGTTGGTGAAGGGCATATTGAAGAAGGATCAGCCGAGTGGTTCTTGTGGGAGAACAACTCCATTTGGCTCACTAACTTCACACACCATCAGGCTTCCAAGCAGCTCTCAAGGAAACTCAGATTTCACACTCTATGCTTAGTGCCCTTTGAGTGCCTAGGAATGAAATGAAGCTTGGTGAGCATCCCACACAAACGAATGCTCCACATGCGGGTTTCACATGCCACCAACTCCACATTCACAGGCAACTTCAGCGCCACAGCCGTTTTCAGATAGCCCTCAATGCAAAGGCTCTAGACGCAAATATTGGTGTGAGAGCTAATTCAATCAAGGAAACACTGCATGTTGGTGAAGGGCATATTGAAGAAGGATCAGCCGAGTGGTTCTGGTGGGAGAACAACTCCATTTGGCTCACTAACTTCACACACCATCAGGCTTCCAAGCAGCTCTCAAGGAAACTCAGTTTTCACACTCTATGCTTAGTGCCCTTTGAGTGCCTAGGAATGAAATGAAGCTTGGTGAGCATCCCACACAAACGAATGCTCCACATGCGGGTTTCACATGCCACCAACTCCACATTCACAGGCAACTTCAGCGCCACAGCCGTTTTCAGATAGCCCTCAATGCAAAGGCTCTAGACGCAAATATTGGTGTGAGAGCTAATTCAATCAAGGAAACACTGCATGTTGGTGAAGGGCATATTGAAGAAGGATCAGCCGAGTGGTTCTTGTGGGAGAACAACTCCATTTCGCTCACTAACTTCACACACCATCAGGCTTCCAAGCAGCTCTCAAGGAAACTCAGATTTCACAGTCTATGCTTAGTGCCCTTTGAGTGCATTGTCTAGGAATGAACCTGGTAGAGCATCCCACACAAACGAATGCTCCACATGCGGGTTTCACATGCCACCAACTCCACATTCACAGGCAACTTCAGCGCCACAGCCGTTTTCAGATAGCCCTCAATGCAAAGGCTCTAGACACAAATATTGGTGTGAGAGCTAATTCAATCAAGGAAACACTGCATGTTGGTGAAGGGCATATTGAAGAAGGATCAGCCGAGTGGTTCTTGTGGGAGAACAACTCCATTTGGCTCACTAACTTCACACACCATCAGGCTTCCAACCAGCTCTCAAGGAAACTCAGTTTTCACACTCTATGTTTAGTGCCCTGTGAGTGCCTAGGAATGAAATGAAGCTTGGTGAGCATCCCACACAAACGAATGCTCCACATGCGGGTTTCACATGCCACCAACTCCACATTCACAGGCAACTTCAGCGCCACAGCCGTTTTCAGATAGCCCTCAATGCAAAGGCTCTAGACGCAAATATTGGCATGAGAGCTAATTCAATCAAGGAAACACTGCATGTTGGTGAAGGGCATATTGAAGAAGGATCAGCCGAGTGGTTCTTGTGGGAGAACAACTCCATTTCGCTCACTAACTTCACACACCATCAGGCTTCCAAGCAGCTCTCAAGGAAACTCAGATTTCACAGTCTATGCTTAGTGCCCTTTGAGTGCATTGTCTAGGAATGAACCTGGTAGAGCATCCCACACAAACGAATGCTCCACATGCGGGTTTCACATGCCACCAACTCCACATTCACAGGCAACTTCAGCGCCACAGCCGTTTTCAGATAGCCCTCAATGCAAAGGCTCTAGACACAAATATTGGTGTGAGAGCTAATTCAATCAAGGAAACACTGCATGTTGGTGAAGGGCATATTGAAGAAGGATCAGCCGAGTGGTTCTTGTGGGAGAACAACTCCATTTGGCTCACTAACTTCACACACCATCAGGCTTCCAAGAATCTCTCAAGGAAACTCAGTTTTCACAGTCTATGCTTAGAGCCCTTTGAGTGCATTGTCTAGGAATGAACCTGGTAGAGCATCCCACACAAACGAATGCTCCACATGCGGGTTTCACATGCCACCAACTCCACATTCACAGGCAACTTCAGTGCCACAGCCATTTCAGATAGCCCTCAATGCAAAGGCTCTAGACGCAAATATTGGTGTGAGAGCTAATTCAATCAAGGAAACACTGCATGTTGGTGAAGGGCATATTGAAGAAGGATCAGCCGAGTGGTTCTTGTGGGAGAACAACTCCATTTGGCTCACTAACTTCAAACACCATCAGGCTTCCAAGCAGCTCTCAAGGAAACTCAGTTTTCACACTCTATGCTTAGTGCCCTTTGAGTGCCTAGGACTGAAATGAAGCTTGGAGAGCATCCCACACAAACGAATGCTCCACATGCGGGTTTCACATGCCACCAACTCCACATTCACAGGCAACTTCAGCGCCACAGCCGTTTTCAGATAGCCCTCAATGCAAAGGCTCTAGACGCAAATATTGGTGTGAGAGCTAATTCAATCAAGGAAACACTGCATGTTGGTGAAGGGCATATTGAAGAAGGATCAGCCGAGTGGTTCTTGTGGGAGAACAACTCCATTTCGCTCACTAACTTCACACACCATCAGGCTTCCAAGCAGCTCTCAAGGAAACTCAGATTTCACAGTCTATGCTTAGTGCCCTTTGAGTGCATTGTCTAGGAATGAACCTGGTAGAGCATCCCACACAAACGAATGCTCCACATGCGGGTTTCACATGCCACCAACTCCACATTCACAGGCAACTTCAGCGCCACAGCCGTTTTCAGATAGCCCTCAATGCAAAGGCTCTAGACACAAATATTGGTGTGAGAGCTAATTCAATCAAGGAAACACTGCATGTTGGTGAAGGGCATATTGAAGAAGGATCAGCCGAGTGGTTCTTGTGGGAGAACAACTCCATTTGGCTCACTAACTTCACACACCATCAGGCTTCCAACCAGCTCTCAAGGAAACTCAGTTTTCACACTCTATGTTTAGTGCCCTGTGAGTGCCTAGGAATGAAATGAAGCTTGGTGAGCATCCCACACAAACGAATGCTCCACATGCGGGTTTCACATGCCACCAACTCCACATTCACAGGCAACTTCAGCGCCACAGCCGTTTTCAGATAGCCCTCAATGCAAAGGCTCTAGACGCAAATATTGGCATGAGAGCTAATTCAATCAAGGAAACACTGCATGTTGGTGAAGGGCATATTGAAGAAGGATCAGCCGAGTGGTTCTTGTGGGAGAACAACTCCATTTCGCTCACTAACTTCACACACCATCAGGCTTCCAAGCAGCTCTCAAGGAAACTCAGATTTCACAGTCTATGCTTAGTGCCCTTTGAGTGCATTGTCTAGGAATGAACCTGGTAGAGCATCCCACACAAACGAATGCTCCACATGCGGGTTTCACATGCCACCAACTCCACATTCACAGGCAACTTCAGCGCCACAGCCGTTTTCAGATAGCCCTCAATGCAAAGGCTCTAGACACAAATATTGGTGTGAGAGCTAATTCAATCAAGGAAACACTGCATGTTGGTGAAGGGCATATTGAAGAAGGATCAGCCGAGTGGTTCTTGTGGGAGAACAACTCCATTTGGCTCACTAACTTCACACACCATCAGGCCCAAGAATCTCTCAAGGAAACTCAGTTTTCACAGTCTATGCTTAGAGCCCTTTGAGTGCATTGTCTAGGAATGAACCTGGTAGAGCATCCCACACAAACGAATGCTCCACATGCGGGATTCACATGCCACCAACTCCACATTCACAGGCAACTTCAGTGCCACAGCCATTTCAGATAGCCCTCAATGCAAAGGCTCTAGACGCAAATATTGGTGTGAGAGCTAATTCAATCAAGGAAACACTGCATGTTGGTGAAGGGCATATTGAAGAAGGATCAGCCGAGTGGTTCTTGTGGGAGAACAACTCCATTTGGCTCACTAACTTCACACACCATCAGGCTTCCAAGCAGCTCTCAAGGAAACTCAGTTTTCACACTCTATGCTTAGTGCCCTTTGAGTGCCTAGGACTGAAATGAAGCTTGGAGAGCATCCCACACAAACGAATGCTCCACATGCGGGTTTCACATGCCACCAACTCCACATTCACAGGCAACTTCAGCGCCACAGCCGTTTTCAGATAGCCCTCAATGCAAAGGCTCTAGACGCAAATATTGGTGTGAGAGCTAATTCAATCAAGGAAACACTGCATGTTGGTGAAGGGCATATTGAAGAAGGATCAGCCGAGTGGTTCTTGTGGGAGAAAAACTCCATTTGGCTCACTAACTTCACACACCATCAGGCTTCCAAGCAGCTCTCAAGGAAACTCAGATTTCACACTCTATGCTTAGTGCCCTTTGAGTGCCTAGGAATGAAATGAAGCTTGGTGAGCATCCCACACAAACGAATGCTGCACATGCGGGTTTCACATGCCACCAACTCCACATTCTCAGACAACTTCAGCGCCACAGCCGTTTTCAGATAGCCCTCAATGCAAAGGCTCTAGACGCAAATATTGGTGTTAGAGCTAATTCAACCAAGGAAACACTGCATGTTGGTGAAGGGCATATTGAAGAAGGATCAGCCGAGTGGTTCTTGTGGGAGAACAACTCCATTTGGCTCACTAACTTCACACACCATCAGGCTTCCAAGCAGCTCTCAAGGAAACTCAGTTTTCACAGTCTATGCTTAGTGCCCTGTGAGTTCCTAGGAATGAAATGAAGCTTGGTGAGCATCCCACACAAACGAAAGCTCCACATGCGGGTTTCACATGCCACCAACTCCACATTCACAGGCAACTTCAGCGCCACAGCCGTTTTCAGATAGCCCTCAATGCAAAGGCTCTAGACGCAAATATTGGTGTGAGAGCTAATTCAACCAAGAAAACACTGCATGTTGGTGAAGGGCATATTGAAGAAGGATCAGCCGAGTGGTTCTTGTGGGAGAACAACTCCATTTGGCTCACTAACTTCACACACCATCAGGCTTCCAAGCAGCTCTCAAGGAAACTCAGATTTCACACTCTATGCTTAGTGCCCTTTGAGTGCCTAGGAAAGAAATGAAGCTTGGTGAGCATCCCACACAAACGAATGCTCCACATGCGGGTTTCACATGCCACCAACTCCACATTCTCAGACAACTTCAGCGCCACAGCCGTTTTCAGATAGCCCTCAATGCAAAGGCTCTAGACGCAAATATTGGTGTGAGAGCTAATTCAATCAAGGAAACACTGCATGTTGGTGAAGGGCATATTGAAGAAGGATCAGCCGAGTGGTTCTTGTGGGAGAACAACTCCATTTGGCTCACTAACTTCACACACCATCAGGCTTCCAAGCAGCTCTCAAGGAAACTCAGATTTCACAGTCTATGCTTAGTGCCCTTTGAGTGCATTATCCAGGAATGAACCTGGTAGAGCATCCCACACAAACGAATGCTCCACATGCGGGTTTCACATGCCACCAACTCCACATTCTCAGGCAACTTCAGCGCCACAGCCGTTTTCAGATAGCCCTCAATGCAAAGGCTCTAGACGCAAATATTGGTGTGAGAGCTAATTCAATCAAGGAAACACTGCATGTTGGTGAAGGGCATATTGAAGAAGGACCAGCCGAGTGGTTCTTATGGGAGAACAACTCCATTTGGCTCACTAACTTCACACACCATCAGGCTTCCAAGCAGCTCTCAAGGAAACTCAGTTTTCACACTCTATGCTTAGTGCCCTTTGAGTGCCTAGGAATGAAATGAAGCTTGGTGAGCATCCCACACAAACGAATGCTCCACATGCGGGTTTCACATGCCACCAACTCCACATTCACAGGCAACTTCAGCGCCACAGCCGTTTTCAGATAGCCCTCAATGCAAAGGCTCTAGACGCAAATATTGGTGTGAGAGCTAATTCAATCAAGGAAACACTGCATGTTGGTGAAGGGCATATTGAAGAAGGATCAGCCGAGTGGTTCTTGTGGGAGAACAACTCCATTTCGCTCACTAACTTCACACACCATCAGGCTTCCAAGCAGCTCTCAAGGAAACTCAGATTTCACAGTCTATGCTTAGTGCCCTTTGAGTGCATTGTCTAGGAATGAACCTGGTAGAGCATCCCACACAAACGAATGCTCCACATGCGGGTTTCACATGCCACCAACTCCACATTCACAGGCAACTTCAGCGCCACAGCCGTTTCAGATAGCCCTCAATGCAAAGGCTCTAGACACAAATATTGGTGTGAGAGCTAATTCAATCAAGGAAACACTGCATGTTGGTGAAGGGCATATTGAAGAAGGATCAGCCGAGTGGTTCTTGTGGGAGAACAACTCCATTTGGCTCACTAACTTCACACACCATCAGGCTTCCAACCAGCTCTCAAGGAAACTCAGTTTTCACACTCTATGTTTAGTGCCCTGTGAGTGCCTAGGAATGAAATGAAGCTTGGTGAGCATCCCACACAAACGAATGCTCCACATGCGGGTTTCACATGCCACCAACTCCACATTCACAGGCAACTTCAGCGCCACAGCCGTTTTCAGATAGCCCTCAATGCAAAGGCTCTAGACGCAAATATTGGCATGAGAGCTAATTCAATCAAGGAAACACTGCATGTTGGTGAAGGGCATATTGAAGAAGGATCAGCCGAGTGGTTCTTGTGGGAGAACAACTCCATTTCGCTCACTAACTTCACACACCATCAGGCTTCCAAGCAGCTCTCAAGGAAACTCAGATTTCACAGTCTATGCTTAGTGCCCTTTGAGTGCATTGTCTAGGAATGAACCTGGTAGAGCATCCCACACAAACGAATGCTCCACATGCGGGTTTCACATGCCACCAACTCCACATTCACAGGCAACTTCAGCGCCACAGCCGTTTTCAGATAGCCCTCAATGCAAAGGCTCTAGACACAAATATTGGTGTGAGAGCTAATTCAATCAAGGAAACACTGCATGTTGGTGAAGGGCATATTGAAGAAGGATCAGCCGAGTGGTTCTTGTGGGAGAACAACTCCATTTGGCTCACTAACTTCACACACCATCAGGCTTCCAAGAATCTCTCAAGGAAACTCAGTTTTCACAGTCTATGCTTAGAGCCCTTTGAGTGCATTGTCTAGGAATGAACCTGGTAGAGCATCCCACACAAACGAATGCTCCACATGCGGGTTTCACATGCCACCAACTCCACATTCACAGGCAACTTCAGTGCCACAGCCATTTCAGATAGCCCTCAATGCAAAGGCTCTAGACGCAAATATTGGTGTGAGAGCTAATTCAATCAAGGAAACACTGCATGTTGGTGAAGGGCATATTGAAGAAGGATCAGCCGAGTGGTTCTTGTGGGAGAACAACTCCATTTGGCTCACTAACTTCACACACCATCAGGCTTCCAAGCAGCTCTCAAGGAAACTCAGTTTTCACACTCTATGCTTAGTGCCCTTTGAGTGCCTAGGACTGAAATGAAGCTTGGAGAGCATCCCACACAAACGAATGCTCCACATGCGGGTTTCACATGCCACCAACTCCACATTCACAGGCAACTTCAGCGCCACAGCCGTTTTCAGATAGCCCTCAATGCAAAGGCTCTAGACGCAAATATTGGTGTGAGAGCTAATTCAATCAAGGAAACACTGCATGTTGGTGAAGGGCATATTGAAGAAGGATCAGCCGAGTGGTTCTTGTGGGAGAACAACTCCATTTCGCTCACTAACTTCACACACCATCAGGCTTCCAAGCAGCTCTCAAGGAAACTCAGATTTCACAGTCTATGCTTAGTGCCCTTTGAGTGCATTGTCTAGGAATGAACCTGGTAGAGCATCCCACACAAACGAATGCTCCACATGCGGGTTTCACATGCCACCAACTCCACATTCACAGGCAACTTCAGCGCCACAGCCGTTTTCAGATAGCCCTCAATGCAAAGGCTCTAGACACAAATATTGGTGTGAGAGCTAATTCAATCAAGGAAACACTGCATGTTGGTGAAGGGCATATTGAAGAAGGATCAGCCGAGTGGTTCTTGTGGGAGAACAACTCCATTTGGCTCACTAACTTCACACACCATCAGGCTTCCAACCAGCTCTCAAGGAAACTCAGTTTTCACACTCTATGTTTAGTGCCCTGTGAGTGCCTAGGAATGAAATGAAGCTTGGTGAGCATCCCACACAAACGAATGCTCCACATGCGGGTTTCACATGCCACCAACTCCACATTCACAGGCAACTTCAGCGCCACAGCCGTTTTCAGATAGCCCTCAATGCAAAGGCTCTAGACGCAAATATTGGCATGAGAGCTAATTCAATCAAGGAAACACTGCATGTTGGTGAAGGGCATATTGAAGAAGGATCAGCCGAGTGGTTCTTGTGGGAGAACAACTCCATTTCGCTCACTAACTTCACACACCATCAGGCTTCCAAGCAGCTCTCAAGGAAACTCAGATTTCACAGTCTATGCTTAGTGCCCTTTGAGTGCATTGTCTAGGAATGAACCTGGTAGAGCATCCCACACAAACGAATGCTCCACATGCGGGTTTCACATGCCACCAACTCCACATTCACAGGCAACTTCAGCGCCACAGCCGTTTTCAGATAGCCCTCAATGCAAAGGCTCTAGACACAAATATTGGTGTGAGAGCTAATTCAATCAAGGAAACACTGCATGTTGGTGAAGGGCATATTGAAGAAGGATCAGCCGAGTGGTTCTTGTGGGAGAACAACTCCATTTGGCTCACTAACTTCACACACCATCAGGCCCAAGAATCTCTCAAGGAAACTCAGTTTTCACAGTCTATGCTTAGAGCCCTTTGAGTGCATTGTCTAGGAATGAACCTGGTAGAGCATCCCACACAAACGAATGCTCCACATGCGGGATTCACATGCCACCAACTCCACATTCACAGGCAACTTCAGTGCCACAGCCATTTCAGATAGCCCTCAATGCAAAGGCTCTAGACGCAAATATTGGTGTGAGAGCTAATTCAATCAAGGAAACACTGCATGTTGGTGAAGGGCATATTGAAGAAGGATCAGCCGAGTGGTTCTTGTGGGAGAACAACTCCATTTGGCTCACTAACTTCACACACCATCAGGCTTCCAAGCAGCTCTCAAGGAAACTCAGTTTTCACACTCTATGCTTAGTGCCCTTTGAGTGCCTAGGACTGAAATGAAGCTTGGAGAGCATCCCACACAAACGAATGCTCCACATGCGGGTTTCACATGCCACCAACTCCACATTCACAGGCAACTTCAGCGCCACAGCCGTTTTCAGATAGCCCTCAATGCAAAGGCTCTAGACGCAAATATTGGTGTGAGAGCTAATTCAATCAAGGAAACACTGCATGTTGGTGAAGGGCATATTGAAGAAGGATCAGCCGAGTGGTTCTTGTGGGAGAAAAACTCCATTTGGCTCACTAACTTCACACACCATCAGGCTTCCAAGCAGCTCTCAAGGAAACTCAGATTTCACACTCTATGCTTAGTGCCCTTTGAGTGCCTAGGAATGAAATGAAGCTTGGTGAGCATCCCACACAAACGAATGCTGCACATGCGGGTTTCACATGCCACCAACTCCACATTCTCAGACAACTTCAGCGCCACAGCCGTTTTCAGATAGCCCTCAATGCAAAGGCTCTAGACGCAAATATTGGTGTTAGAGCTAATTCAACCAAGGAAACACTGCATGTTGGTGAAGGGCATATTGAAGAAGGATCAGCCGAGTGGTTCTTGTGGGAGAACAACTCCATTTGGCTCACTAACTTCACACACCATCAGGCTTCCAAGCAGCTCTCAAGGAAACTCAGTTTTCACAGTCTATGCTTAGTGCCCTGTGAGTTCCTAGGAATGAAATGAAGCTTGGTGAGCATCCCACACAAACGAAAGCTCCACATGCGGGTTTCACATGCCACCAACTCCACATTCACAGGCAACTTCAGCGCCACAGCCGTTTTCAGATAGCCCTCAATGCAAAGGCTCTAGACGCAAATATTGGTGTGAGAGCTAATTCAACCAAGAAAACACTGCATGTTGGTGAAGGGCATATTGAAGAAGGATCAGCCGAGTGGTTCTTGTGGGAGAACAACTCCATTTGGCTCACTAACTTCACACACCATCAGGCTTCCAAGCAGCTCTCAAGGAAACTCAGATTTCACACTCTATGCTTAGTGCCCTTTGAGTGCCTAGGAAAGAAATGAAGCTTGGTGAGCATCCCACACAAACGAATGCTCCACATGCGGGTTTCACATGCCACCAACTCCACATTCTCAGACAACTTCAGCGCCACAGCCGTTTTCAGATAGCCCTCAATGCAAAGGCTCTAGACGCAAATATTGGTGTGAGAGCTAATTCAATCAAGGAAACACTGCATGTTGGTGAAGGGCATATTGAAGAAGGATCAGCCGAGTGGTTCTTGTGGGAGAACAACTCCATTTGGCTCACTAACTTCACACACCATCAGGCTTCCAAGCAGCTCTCAAGGAAACTCAGATTTCACAGTCTATGCTTAGTGCCCTTTGAGTGCATTATCCAGGAATGAACCTGGTAGAGCATCCCACACAAACGAATGCTCCACATGCGGGTTTCACATGCCACCAACTCCACATTCTCAGGCAACTTCAGCGCCACAGCCGTTTTCAGATAGCCCTCAATGCAAAGGCTCTAGACGCAAATATTGGTGTGAGAGCTAATTCAATCAAGGAAACACTGCATGTTGGTGAAGGGCATATTGAAGAAGGACCAGCCGAGTGGTTCTTATGGGAGAACAACTCCATTTGGCTCACTAACTTCACACACCATCAGGCTTCCAAGCAGCTCTCAAGGAAACTCAGTTTTCACAGTCTATGCTTAGTGCCCTTTGAGTGCCTAGGACTGAAAGGAAGCTTGGTGAGCATCCCACACAAACGAATGCTCCACATGCGGGTTTCACATGCCACCAACTCCACATTCACAGGCAACTTCAGCGCCACAGCCGTTTTCAGATAGCCCTCAATGCAAAGGCTCTAGACGCAAATATTGGTGTGAGAGCTAATTCAATCAAGGAAACACTGCATGTTGGTGAAGGGCATATTGAAGAAGGATCAGCCGAGTGGTTCTTGTGGGAGAAAAACTCCATTTGGCTCACTAACTTCACACACCATCAGGCTTCCAAGCAGCTCTCAAGGAAACTCAGATTTCACACTCTATGCTTAGTGCCCTTTGAGTGCCTAGGAATGAAATGAAGCTTGGTGAGCATCCCACACAAACGAATGCTCCACATGCGGGTTTCACATGCCACCAACTCTACATTCTCAGACAACTTCAGCGCCACAGCCGTTTTCAGATAGCCCTCAATGCAAAGGCTCTAGACGCAAATATTGGTGTGAGAGCTAATTCAACCAAGGAAACACTGCATGTTGGTGAAGGGCATATTGAAGAAGGATCAGCCGAGTGGTTCTTGTGGGAGAACAACTCCATTTGGCTCACTAACTTCACACACCATCAGGCTTCCAAGCAGCTCTCAAGGAAACTCAGTTTTCACAGTCTATGCTTAGTGCCCTGTGAGTTCCTAGGGATGAAATGAAGCTTGGTGAGCATCCCACACAAACGAAAGCTCCACATGCGGGTTTCACATGCCACCAACTCCACATTCACAGGCAACTTCAGCGCCACAGCCGTTTTCAGATAGCCCTCAATGCAAAGGCTCTAGACGCAAATATTTGTGTGAGAGCTAATTCAACCAAGAAAACACTGCATGTTGGTGAAGGGCATATTGAAGAAGGATCAGCCGAGTGGTTCTTGTGGGAGAACAACTCCATTTGGCTCACTAACTTCACACACCATCAGGCTTCCAAGAATCTCTCAAGGAAACTCAGTTTTCACAGTCTATGCTTAGAGCCCTTTGAGTGCATTGTCTAGGAATGAACCTGGTAGAGCATCCCACACAAACGAATGCTCCACATGCGGGTTTCACATGCCACCAACTCCACATTCACAGGCAACTTCAGTGCCACAGCCGTTTTCAGATAGCCCTCAATGCAAAGGCTCTAGACGCAAATATTGGTGTGAGAGCTAATTCAATCAAGGAAACACTGCATGTTGGTGAAGGGCATATTGAAGAAGGATCAGCCGAGTGGTTCTTGTGGGAGAACAACTCCATTTGGCTCACTAACTTCACACACCATCAGGCTTCCAAGCAGCTCTCAAGGAAACTCAGTTTTCACACTCTATGCTTAGTGCCCTTTGAGTGCCTAGGACTGAAATGAAGCTTGGAGAGCATCCCACACAAACGAATGCTCCACATGCGGGTTTCACATGCCACCAACTCCACATTCACAGGCAACTTCAGCGCCACAGCCGTTTTCAGATAGCCCTCAATGCAAAGGCTCTAGACGCAAATATTGGTGTGAGAGCTAATTCAATCAAGGAAACACTGCATGTTGGTGAAGGGCATATTGAAGAAGGATCAGCCGAGTGGTTCTTGTGGGAGAACAACTCCATTTGGCTCACTAACTTCACACACCATCAGGCTTCCAAGCAGCTCTCAAGGAAACTCAGATTTCACAGTCTATGCTTAGTGCCCTTTGATTGCATTATCCAGGAATGAACCTGGTAGAGCATCCCACACAAACGAATGCTCCACATGCGGGTTTCACATGCCACCAACTCCACATTCTCAGGCAACTTCAGCGCCACAGCCGTTTTCAGATAGCCCTCAATGCAAAGGCTCTAGACGCAAATATTGGTGTGAGAGCTAATTCAATCAAGGAAACACTGCATGTTGGTGAAGGGCATATTGAAGAAGGACCAGCCGAGTGGTTCTTGTGGGAGAACAACTCCATTTGGCTCACTAACTTCACACACCATCAGGCTTCCAAGCAGCTCTCAAGGAAACTCAGTTTTCACAGTCTATGCTTAGTGCCCTTTGAGTGCCTAGGACTGAAATGAAGCTTGGTGAGCATCCCACACAAACGAATGCTCCACATGCGGGTTTCACATGCCACCAACTCCACATTCACAGGCAACTTCAGCGCCACAGCCGTTTTCAGATAGCCCTCAATGCAAAGGCTCTAGACGCAAATATTGGTGTGAGAGCTAATTCAATCAAGGAAACACTGCATGTTGGTGATGGGCATATTGAAGAAGGATCAGCCGAGTGGTTCTTGTGGGAGAACAACTCCATTTGGCTCACTAACTTCACACACCATCAGGCTTCCAAGCAGCTCTCAAGGAAACTCAGTTTTCACACTCTATGCTTAGTGCCCTTTGAGTGCCTAGGACTGAAATGAAGCTTGGTGAGCATCCCACACAAACGAATGCTCCACATGCGGGTTTCACATGCCACCAACTCCACATTCACAGGCAACTTCAGTGCCACAGCCGCTTTCAGATAGCCCTCAATGAAAAGGCTCTAGACGCAAATATTGGCGTGAGAGCTAATTCAATCAAGGAAACACTGCATGTTGGTGAAGGGCATATTGAAGAAGGATCAGCCGAGTGGTTCTTGTGGGAGAACAACTCCATTTGGCTCACTAACTTCACACACCATCAGGCTTCCAAGCAGCTCTCAAGGAAACTCAGTTTTCACACTCTATGCTTAGTGCCCATTGAGTGCATTATCTAGGAATGAACCTGTTGAGCATCCCACACAAACGAATGCTCCACATGCGGGTTTCACATGCCATCAACTCCACATTGACAGGCAACTTCAGCGCCACAGCCGTTTTCAGATAGCCCTCAATGCAAAGGCTCTAGACGCAAATATTGGTGTGAGAGCTAATTCAATCAAGGAAACACTGCATGTTGGTGAAGGGCATATTGAAGAAGGATCAGCCGAGTGGTTCTTGTGGGAGAACAACTCCATTTGGCTCACTAACTTCACACACCATCAGGCTTCCAAGCAGCTCTCAAGGAAACTCAGTTTTCACACTCAATGCTTAGAGCCCTTTGAGTGCATTATCTAGGAATGAACCTGGTAGAGCATCCCACACAAACGAATGCTCCACATGCGGGTTTCACATGCCACCAACTCCACATTCACAGGCAACTTCAGCGCCACAGCCGTTTTCAGATAGCCCTCAATGCAAAGGCTCTAGACGCAAATATTGGTGTGAGAGATAATTCAATCAAGGAAACACTGCATGTTGGTGAAGGGCATATTGAAGAAGGATCAGCCGAGTGGTTCTGGTGGGAGAACAACTCCATTTGGCTCACTAACTTCACACATCATCAGGCTTCCAAGCAGCTCTCAAGGAAACTCAGTTTTCACACTCTATGCTTAGTGCCCTTTGAGTGCCTAGGACTGAAATGAAGCTTGGAGAGCATCCCACACAAACGAATGCTCCACATGCGGGTTTCACATGCCACCAACTCCACATTCACAGGCAACTTCAGCGCCACAGCCGTTTTCAGATAGCCCTCAATGCAAAGGCTCTAGACGCAAATATTGGTGTGAGAGCTAATTCAATCAAGGAAACACTGCATGTTGGTGAAGGGCATATTGAAGAAGGATCAGCCGAGTGGTTCTTGTGGGAGAACAACTCCATTTGGCTCACTAACTTCACACACCATCAGGCTTCCAAGCAGCTCTCAAGGAAACTCGGTTTTCACACTCTATGCTTAGTGCCCTTTGAGTGCCTAGGAATGAAATGAAGCTTGGTGAGCATCCCACACAACGAATGCTCCACATGCGGGTTTCACATGCCACCAACTATACATTCTCAGGCAACTTCAGCGCCACAGCCGTTTTCAGATAGCCCTCAATGCAAAGGCTCTAGACGCAAATATTGGTGTGAGAGCTAATTCAATCAAGGAAACACTGCATGTTGGTGAAGGGCATATTGAAGAAGGATCAGCCGAGTGGTTCTTGTGGTGGAGAACAACTCCATTTCGCTCACTAACTTCACACACCATCAGGCTTCCAAGCAGCTCTCAAGGAAACTCAGATTTCACAGTCTATGCTTAGTGCCCTTTGAGTGCATTATCCAGGAATGAACCTGGTAGAGCATCCCACACAAACGAATGCTCCACATGCGGGTTTCACATGCCACCAACTCCACATTCACAGGCAACTTCAGCGCCACAGCCGTTTTCAGATAGCCCTCAATGCAAAGGCTCTAGACACAAATATTGGTGTGAGAGCTAATTCAATCAAGGAAACACTGCATGTTGGTGAAGGGCATATTGAAGAAGGATCAGCCGAGTGGTTCTTGTGGGAGAACAACTCCATTTGGCTCACTAACTTCACACACCATCAGGCTTCCAAGCAGCTCTCAAGGAAACTCAGTTTTCACACTCTATGTTTAGTGCCCTTTGAGTGCCTAGGAATGAAATGAAGCTTGGTGAGCATCCCACACAAACGAATGCTCCACATGCGGGTTTCACATGCCACCAACTCCACATTCACAGGCAACTTCAGCTCCACAGCCGTTTTCAGATAGCCCTCAATGCAAAGGCTCTAGACGCAAATATTGGCATGAGAGCTAATTCAATCAAGGAAACACTGCATGTTGGTGAAGGGCATATTGAAGAAGGATCAGCCGAGTGGTTCTTGTGGGAGAACAACTCCATTTGGCTCACTAACTTCACACACCATCAGGCTTCCAAGCAGCTCTCAAGGAAACTCAGTTTTCACACTCTATGCTTAGTGCCCTTTGAGTGCATTATCTAGGAATGAACCTGGTAGAGCATCCCACACAAACGAATGCTCCACATGCGGGTTTCACATGCCACCAACTCCACATTCTCAGGCAACTTCAGCGCCACAGCCGTTTTCAGATAGCCCTCAATGCAAAGGCTCTAGACGCAAATATTGGTGTGAGAGCTAATTCAATCAAGGAAACACTGCATGTTGGTGAAGGGCATATTGAAGAAGGATCAGCTGAGAGGTTCTTGTGGGAGAACAACTCCATTTGTCTCACTAACTTCACACACCATCAGGCTTCCAAGCAGCTCTCAAGGAAACTCAGTTTTCACACTCGATGCTTAGTGCCCTTTGAGTGCCTAGGACTGAAATGAAGCTTGGTGAGCATCCCACACAAACGAATGCTCCACATGCGGGTTTCACATGCCACCAACTCCACATTCTCAGGCAACTTCAGTGCCACAGCCGTTTTCAGATAGCCCTCAATGCAAAGGCTCTAGACGCAAATATTGGTGTGAGAGCTAATTCAATCAAGGAAACACTGCATGTTGGTGAAGGGCATATTGAAGAAGGATCAGCCGAGTGGTTCTTGTGGGAGAACAACTCCATTTGGCTCACTAACTTCACACACCATCAGGCTTCCAAGCAGCTCTCAAGGAAACTCAGTTTTCACACTCTATGCTTAGTGCCCTTTGAGTGCCTAGGAATGAAATGAAGCTTGGTGAACATCCCACACAAACGAATGCTCCACATGCGGGTTTCACATGCCACCAACTCCACATTCACAGGCAACTTCAGCGCCACAGCCGTTTTCATATAGCCCTCAAAGCAAAGGCTCTAGACGCGAGAGAGCTAATTCAATCAAGGAAACACTGCATGTTGGTGAAGGGCATATTGAAGAAGGATCAGCCGAGTGGTTCTTGTGGGAGAACAACTCCATTTGGCTTACTAACTTCACACACCATCAGGCTTCCAAGCAGCTCTCAAGGAAACTCAGTTTTCACACTCTATGCTTAGTGCCCTTTGAGTGCATTATCTAGGAATGAACCTGGTAGAGCATCCCACACAAACGAATGCTCCACATGCGGGTTTCACATGCCACCAACTCCACATTCACAGGCAACTTCAGCGCCACAGACGTTTTCAGATAGCCCTCAATGCAAAGGCTCTAGACGCAAATATTGGCGTGAGAGCTAATTCAATCAAGGAAACACTGCATGTTGGTGAAGGGCATATTGAAGAAGGATCAGCCGAGTGGTTCTGGTGGGAGAACAACTCCATTTCGCTCACTAACTTCACACACCATCAGGCTTCCAAGCAGCTCTCAAGGAAACTCAGTTTTCACACTCTATGCTTAGTGCCCTTTGAGTGCCTAGGAATGAAATGAAGCTTGGTGAGCATCCCACACAAACGAATGCTCCACATGCGGGTTTCACATGCCACCAACTCCACATTCACAGACAACTTCAGCGCCACAGCCGCTTTCAGATAGCCCTCAATGCAAAGGCTCTAGACGCAAATATTGGCGTGAGAGCTAATTCAATCAAGGAAACACTGCATGTTGGTGAAGGGCATATTGAAGAAGGATCAGCCGAGTGGTTCTTGTGGGAGAACAACTCCATTTGGCTCACTAACTTCACACACCATCAGGCTTCCAAGCAGCTCTCAAGGAAACTCAGTTTTCACACTCTATGCTTAGTGCCCTTTGAGTGCCTAGGAATGAAATGAAGTTGGTGAGCATCCCACACAAACGAATGCTCCACATGCGGGTTTCACATGCCACCAACTCCACATTCACAGACAACTTCAGCGCCACAGCCGTTTTCAGATAGCCCTCAATGCAAAGGCTCTAGACGCAAATATTGGTGTGAGAGCTAATTCAATCAAGGAAACACTGCATGTTGGTGAAGGGCATATTGAAGAAGGATCAGCCGAGTGGTTCTTGTGGGAGAACAACTCCATTTGGCTCACTAACTTCACACACCATCAGGCTTCCAAGCAGCTCTCAAGGAAACTCAGTTTTCACACTCTATGCTTAGTGCCCTTTGAGTGCATTATCTAGGAATGAACCTGGTAGAGCATCCCACACAAACGAATGCTCCACATGCGGGTTTCACATGCCACCAACTCCACATTCACAGGCAACTTCAGCGCCGCAGCCGTTTTCAGATAGCCCTCAATGCAAAGGCTCTAGACGCAAATATTGGCGTGAGAGCTAATTCAATCAAGGAAACACTGCATGTTGGTGAAGGGCATATTGAAGAAGGATCAGCCGAGTGGTTCTTGTGGGAGAACAACTCCATTTGGCTCACTAACTTCACACACCATCAGGCTTCCAAGCAGCTCTCAAGGAAACTCAGTTTTCACACTCTATGCTTAGTGCCCTTTGAGTGCATTATCTAGGAATGAACCTGGTAGAGCATCCCACACAAACGAATGCTCCACATGCGGGTTTCACATGTCACCAACTCCACATTCACTGGCAACTTCAGCGCCACAGCCGTTTTCAGATAGCCCTCAATGCAAAGGCTCTAGACGCAAATATTGGTGTGAGAGCTAATTCAATCAAGGAAACACTGCATGTTGGTGAAGGGCATATTGAAGAAGGATCAGCCGAGTGGTTCTTGTGGGAGAACAACTCCATTTGGCTCACTAACTTCACACACCATCAGGCTTCCAAGCAGCTCTCAAGGAAACTCAGTTTTCACACTCTATGATTAGTGCCCTTTGAGTGCCTAGGAATGAAATGAAGCTTGGTGAGCATCCCACACAAACGAATGCTCCACATGCGGGTTTCACATGCCACCAACTCCACATTCACAGGCAACTTCAGCGCCACAGCCGTTTTCAGAGAGCCCTCAATGCAAAGGCTCTAGACGCAAATATTGGTGTGAGAGCTAATTCAATCAAGGAAACACTGCATGTTGGTGAAGGGCATATTGAAGAAGGATCAGCCGAGTGGTTCTGGTGGGAGAACAACTCCATTTCGCTCACTAACTTCACACACCATCAGGCTTCCAAGCAGCTCTCAAGGAAACTCAGTTTTCACACTCTATGCTTAGTGCCCTTTGAGTGCATTATCTAGGAATGAACCTGGTAGAGCATCCCACACAAACGAATGCTCCACATGCGGGTTTCACATGCCACCAACTCCACATTCACAGACAACTTCAGCGCCACAGCCGTTTTCAGATAGCCCTCAATGCAAAGGCTCTAGACGCAAATATTGGTGTGAGAGCTAATTCAATCAAGGAAACACTGCATGTTGGTGAAGGGCATATTGAAGAAGGATCAGCCGAGTGGTTCTTGTGGGAGAACAACTCCATTTGGCTCACTAACTTCACACACCATCAGGCTTCCAAGCAGCTCTCAAGGAAACTCAGTTTTCACACTCTATGCTTAGTGCCCTTTGAGTGCCTAGGAATGAAATGAAGCTTGCTGAGCATCCCACACAAACGAATGCTCCACATGCGGGTTTCACATGCCACCAACTCCACATTCACAGACAACTTCAGCGCCACAGCCGTTTTCAGATAGCCCTCAATGCAAAGGCTCTAGACGCAAATATTGGTGTGAGAGCTAATTCAATCAAGGAAACACTGCATGTTGGTGAAGGGCATATTGAAGAAGGATCAGCCGAGTGGTTCTTGTGGGAGAACAACTCCATTTGGCTCACTAACTTCACACACCATCAGGCTTCCAAGCAGCTCTCAAGGAAACTCAGTTTTCACACTCTATGCTTAGTGCCCTTTGAGTGCCTAGGACTGAAATGAAGCTTGGTGAGCATCCCACACAAACGAATGCTCCACATGCGGGTTTCACATGCCACCAACTCCACATTGACAGGCAACTTCAGCGCCACAGCCGTTTTCAGATAGCCCTCAATGCAAAGGCTCTAGACGCAAATATTGGTGTGAGAGCTAATTCAATCAAGGAAACACTGCATGTTGGTGAAGGGCATATTGAAGAAGGATCAGCCGAGTGGTTCTTGTGGGAGAACAACTCCATTTGGCTCACTAACTTCACACACCATCAGGCTTCCAAGCAGCTCTCAAGGAAACTCAGTTTTCACACTCTATGCTTAGTGCCCTTTGAGTGCATTATCTAGGAATGAACCTGGTAGAGCATCCCACACAAACGAATGCTCCACATGCGGGTTTCACATGCCACCAACTCCACATTCACAGGCAACTTCAGCGCCACAGCCGTTTTCAGATAGCCCTCAATGCAAAGGCTCTAGACGCAAATATTGGTGTGAGAGCTAATTCAATCAAGGAAACACTGCATGTTGGTGAAGGGCATATTGAAGAAGGATCAGCCGAGTGGTTCTTGTGGGAGAACAACTCCATTTCGCTCACTAACTTCACACACCATCAGGCTTCCAAGCAGCTCTCAAGGAAACTCAGTTTTCACACTCTATGCTTAGTGCCCTTTGAGTGCCTAGGAATGAAATGAAGCTTGGTGAGCATCCCACAAACGAATGCTCCACATGCGGGTTTCACATGCCACCAACTCCACATTCACAGGCAACTTCAGCGCCACAGCCGTTTTCAGATAGCCCTCAATGCAAAGGCTCTAGATGCAAATATTGGCGTGAGAGCTAATTCAATCAAGGAAACACTGCATGTTGGTGAAGGGCATATTGAAGAAGGATCAGCCGCGTGGTTCTTGTGGGAGAACAACTCCATTTGGCTCACTAACTTCACACACCATCAAGCTTCCAAGCAGCTCTCAAGGAAACTCAGTTTTCACACTCTATGCTTAGTGCCCTTTGAGTGCCTAGGAATGAAATGAAGCTGGTAGAGCATCCCACACAAACGAATGCTCCACATACGGGTTTCACATGCCACCAACTCCACATTCACAGGCAACTTCAGCGCCACAGCCGTTTTCAGATAGCCCTCAATGCAAAGGCTCTAGACGCAAATATTGGTGTGAGAACTAATTCAATCAAGGAAACACTGCATGTTGGTGAAGGGCATATTGAAGAAGGATCAGCCGAGTGGTTCTTGTGGGAGAACAACTCCATTTGGCTCACTAACTTCGCACACCATCAGGCTTCCAAGCAGCTCTCAAGGAAACTCAGTTTTCACACTCTATGCTTAGTGCCCTTTGAGTGCATTATCTAGGAATGAAATGAACCTGGTAGAGCATCCCACACAAACGAATGCTCCACATGCGGGTTTCACATGCCACCAACTCCACATTCACAGGAAACTTCAGCGCCACAGCCATTTTCAGATAGCCCTCAATGCAAAGGCTCTAGACGCAAATATTGGTGTGAGAGCTAATTCAATCAAGGAAACACTGCATGTTGGTGAAGGGCATATTGAAGAAGGATCAGCCGAGTGGTTCTTGTGGGAGAACAACTCCATTTGGCTCACTAACTTCACACACCATCAGGCTTCCAAGCAGCTCTCAAGGAAACTCAGTTTTCACACTCTATGCTTAGTGCCCTTTGAGTGCCTAGGACTGAAAGGAAGTTTGGTGAGCATCCCACACAAACGAATGCTCCACATGCGGGTTTCACATGCCACCAACTCCACATTCACAGGCAACTTCAGCGCCACAGCCGTTTTCAGATAGCCCTCAATGCAAAGGCTCTAGACGCAAATATTGGTGTGAGAGCTAATTCAATCAAGGAAACACTGCATGTTGGTGAAGGGCATATTGAAGAAGGATCAGCCGAGTGGTTTTTGTGGGAGAACAACTCCATTTGGCTCACTAACGTCACACACCATCAATCTTCCAAGCAGCTCTCAAGGAAACTCAGTTTTCACACTCTATGCTTAGTGCCCTTTGAGTGCCTTCGACTGAAATGAAGCTTGGTGAGCATCCCACACAAACGAATGCTCCACATGCGGGTTTCACATGCCACCAACTCCACATTCACAGGCAACTTCAGCGCCACAGCTGTTTTCAGATAGCCCTCAATGCAAAGGCTCTAGACACAAATATTGGTGTGAGAGCTAATTCAATCAAGGAAACACTGCATGTTGGTGAAGGGCATATTGAAGAAGGATCAGCCGAGTGGTTCTTGTGGGAGAACAACTCCATTTGGCTCACTAACTTCACACACCATCAGGCTTCCAAGCAGCTCTCAAGGAAACTCAGTTTTCACACTCTATGCTGAGTGCCCTTTGACTGCATTATCTAGGAATGAACCTGGTAGAGCATCCCACACAAACGAATGCTCCACATGCGGGTTTCACATGCCACCAACTCCACATTCACAGACAACTTCAGCGCCACAGCCGTTTTCAGATAGCCCTCAATGCAAAGGCTCTAGACGCAAATATTGGTGTGAGAGCTAATTCAATCAAGGAACCACTGCATGTTGTTGAAGGGCATATTGAAGAAGGATCAGCCGAGTGGTTCTTGTGGGAGAACAACTCCATTTGGCTCACTAACTTCACACACCATCAGGCTTCCAAGCAGCTCTCAAGGAAACTCAGTTTTCACACTCTATGCTTAGTGCCCTTTGAGTGCATTATCTAGGAAAGAACCTGGTAGAGCATCCCACACAAACGAATGCTCCACATGCGGGTTTCGCATGCCACCAACTCCACATTCACAGGCAACTTCAGCGCCACAGCCGTTTTCAGATAGCCCTCAATGCAAAGGCTCTAGACGCAAATATTGGTGTGAGAGCTAATTCAATCAAGGAAACACTGCATGTTGGTGAAGGGCATATTGAAGAAGGATCAGCCGAGTGGTTCTGGTGGGAGAACAACTCCATTTCGCTCACTAACTTCACACACCATCAGGCTTCCAAGCAGCTCTCAAGGAAACTCAGTTTTCACACTCTATGCTTAGTGCCCTTTGAGTGCCTAGGACTGAAATGAAGCTTGGTGAGCATCCCACAAACGAATGCTCCACATGCGGGTTTCACAAGCCACCAACTCCACATTCACAGGCAACTTCAGCGCCACAGCCGTTTTCAGATAGCCCTCAATGCAAAGGCTCTAGATGCAAATATTGGCGTGAGAGCTAATTCAATCAAGGAAACACTGCATGTTGGTGAAGGGCATATTGAAGAAGGATCAGCCGCGTGGTTCTTGTGGGAGAACAACTCCATTTGGCTCACTAACTTCACACACCATCAAGCTTCCAAGCAGCTCTCAAGGAAACTCAGTTTTCACACTCTATGCTTAGTGCCCTTTGAGTGCCTAGGAATGAAATGAAGCTTGGTGAGCATCCCACACAAACGAATGCTCCACATGCGGGTTTCACAAGCCACCAACTCCACATTCACAGGCAACTTCAGCGCCACAGCCGTTTTCAGATAGCCCTCAATGCAAAGGCTCTAGACGCAAATATTGGTGTGAGAACTAATTCAATCAAGGAAACACTGCATGTTGGTGAAGGGCATATTGAAGAAGGATCAGCCGAGTGGTTCTTGTGGGAGAACAACTCCATTTGGCTCACTAACTTCACACACCATCAGGCTTCCAAGCAGCTCTCAAGGAAACTCAGTTTTCACACTCTATGCTTAGTGCCCTTTGAGTGCCTAGGAATGAAATGAAGCTTGGTGAGCATCCCACACAAACGAATGCTCCACATGCGGGTTTCACAAGCCACCAACTCCACATTCACAGGAATCTTCAGCGCCACAGCCGTTTTCAGATAGCCCTCAATGCAAAGGCTCTAGACGCAAATATTGGTGTGAGAGCTAATTCAAAAAAGGAAACATTGCATGTTGGTGCAGGGCATCTTGAAGAAGGATCAGCCGAGTGGTTCTTGTGGGAGAACAACTCCATTTGGCTCACTAACTTCACACACCATCAGGCTTCCAAGCAGCTCTCAAGGAAACTCAGTTTTCTCACTCTAAGCTTAGTGCCCTTTGAGTGCCTAGGAATGAAATGAAGCTTGGTGAGCATCCCACAAACGAATGCTCCACATGCGGGTTTCACATGCCACCAACTCCACATTCACAGGCAACTTCAGCGCCACAACCGTTTTCAGATAGCCCTCAATGCAAAGGCTCTAGACGCAAATATTGGCGTGAGAGCTAATTCAATCAACGAAACACTGCATGTTGGTGAAGGGCATATTGAAGAAGGATCAGCCGAGTGGTTCTTGTGGGAGAACAACTCTATTTGGCTCACTAACTTCACACACCATCAAGCTTCCAAGCAGCTCTCAAGGAAACTCAGTTTTCACACTCTATGCTTAGTGCCCTTTGAGTGCCTAGGAATGAAATGAAGCTTGGTGAGCATCCCACACAAACGAATGCTCCACATGCGGGTTTCACATGCCACCAACTCCACATTCTCAGGCAACTTCAGCGCCACAGCCGTTTTCAGATAACCCTCAATGCAAAGGCTCTAGACGCAAATATTGGTGTGAGAACTAATTCAATCAAGGAAACACTGCATGTTGGTGAAGGGCATATTGAAGAAGGATCAGCCGAGTGGTTCTTGTGGGAGAACAACTCCATTTGGCTCACTAACTTCACACACCATCAGGCTTCCAAGGAGCTCTCAAGGAAACTCAGTTTTCACACTCTATGCTTAGTGCCCTTAGAGTGCCTAGGAATGAAATGAAGCTTGGTGAGCATCCCACACAAACGAATGCTCCACATGCGGGTTTCACATGCCACCAACTCCACATTCACAGGCAACTTCAGCGCCACAGCCGTTTTCAGATAGCCCTCAACGCAAAGGCTCTAGACGCAAATGTTGGCGTGAGAGCTAATTCAATCAAGGAAACACTGCATGTTGGTGAAGGGCATATTGAAGAAGGATCAGCCGAGTGGTTCTTGTGGGAGAACAACTCCATTTGGCTCACTAACTTCACACACCATCAGGCTTCCAAGCAGCTCTCAAGGAAACTCAGTTTTCACACTCTATGCTTAGTGCCCTGTGAGTGCCTAGGAATGAAATGAAGCTTGGTGAGCATCCCACACAAACGAATGCTCCACATGCGGGTTTCACATGCCACCAACTCCACATTCTCAGGCAAATTCAGCGCCACAGCCGTTTTCAGATAGCCCTCAATGCAAAGGCTCTAGACGCAAATATTGGTGTGAGAGCTAATTCAATCAAGGAAACACTGCATGTTGGTGAAGGGCATATTGAAGAAGAATCAGCCGAGTGGTTCTGGTGGGAGAACAACTCCATTTGGCTCACTAACTTCACACACCATCAGGCTTCCAAGCAGCTCTCAAGGAAACTCAGTTTTCACACTCTATGCTTAGTGCCCTTTGAGTGCATTATCTAGGAATGAACCTGGTAGAGCATCCCACACAAACGAATGCTCCACATGCGGGTTTCACATGCCACCAACTCCACATTCACAGGCAACTTCAGCGCCACAGCCGTTTTCAGATAGCCCTCAATGCAAAGGCTCTAGACACAAATATTGGTGTGAGAGCTAATTCAATCAAGGAAACACTGCATGTTGGTGAAGGGCATATTGAAGAAGGATCAGCCGAGTGGTTCTTGTGGGAGAACAACTCCATTTGGCTCACTAACTTCACACACCATCAGGCTTCCAAGCAGCTCTCAAGGAAACTCAGTTTTCACACTCTATGCTTAGTGCCCTTTGAGTGCATTATCTAGGAATGAACCTGATAGAGCATCCCACACAAACGAATGCTCCACATGCGGGTTTCACATGCCACCAACTCCACATTCACAGGCAACTTCAGCGCCACAGCCGTTTTCAGATAGCCCTCAATGCAAAGGCTCTAGACGCAAATATTGGCGTGAGAGCTAATTCAATCAAGGAAACACTGCATGTTGGTGAAGGGCATATTGAAGAAGGATCAGCCGAGTGGTTCTTGTGGGAGAACAACTCCATTTGGCTCACTAACTTCACACACCATCAGGCTTCCAAGCAGCTCTCAAGGAAACTCAGTTTTCACACTCTATGCTTAGCGCCCTTTGAGTGCCTAGGACTGAAATGAAGCTTAGTGAGCATCCCACACAAACGAATGCTCCACATGCGGGTTTCACATGCCACCAACTCCACATTCACAGGCAACTTCAGCGCCACAGCTGTTTTCAGATAGCCCTCAATGCAAAGGCTCTAGACGCAAATATTGGTGTGAGAGCTAATTCAATCAAGGAAACACTGCATGTTGGTGAAGGGCATATTGAAGAAGGATCAGCCGAGTGGTTCTTGTGGGAGAACAACTCCATTTGGCTCACTAACTTCACACACCACCAGGCTTCCAAGCAGCTCTCAAGGAAACTCAGTTTTCACACTCTATGCTTAGTGCCCTTTGAGTGCATTATCTAGGAATGAACCTGGTAGAGCATCCCACACAAACGAATGCTCCACATGCGGGTTTCACATGCCACCAACTCCACATTCACAGGCAACTTCAGCGCCACAGCCGTTTTCAGATAGCCCTCAATGCAAAGGCTCTAGACACAAATATTTGTGTGAGAGCTAATTCAATCAAGGAAACACTGCATGTTGGTGAAGGGCATATTGAAGAAGGATCAGCCGAGTGGTTCTTGTGGGAGAACAACTCCATTTGGCTCACTAACTTCACACACCATCAGGCTTCCAAGCAGCTCTCGAGGAAACTCAGTTTTCACAGTCTATGCTTAGTGCCCTTTGAGTGCCTAGGAATGAAATGAAGCTCTGTGAGCATCCCACACAAACGAATGCTCCACATGCGGGTTTCACATGCCACCAACTCCACATTCACAGGCAATTTCAGCAACACAGCCGTTTTCAGATAGCCCTCAATGCAAAGGCTCTAGACGCAAATATTGGCGTGAGAGATAATTCAATCAAGGAAACACTGCATGTTGGTGAAGGGCATATTGAAGAAGGATCAGCCGAGTGGTTCTTGTGGGAGAACAACTCCATTTGGCTCACTAACTTCACACACCACCAGGCTTCCAAGCAGCTCTCAAGGAAACTCAGTTTTCGCACTCTATGCTTAGTGCCCTTTGAGTGCCTAGGACTGAAATGAAGCTTGGTGAGCATCCCACACAAACGAATGCTCCACATGCGGGTTTCACATGCCACCAACTCCACATTCACAGGCAACTTCAGCGCCACAGCCGTTTTCAGATAGCCCTCAATGCAAAGGCTCTAGATGCAAATATTGGTGTGAGAGCTAATTCAATCAAGGAAACACTGCATGTTGGTGAAGGGCATATTGAAGAAGGATCAGCCGAGTGGTTCTTGTGGGAGAACAACTCCATTTGGCTCACTAACCTCACACACCATCAGGCTTCCAAGCAGCTCTCAAGGAAACTCAGTTTTCACACTCTATGCTTAGTGCCCTTTGAGTGCCTAGGAATGAAATGAAGCTTAGTGAACATCCCACACAAACGAATGCTCCACATGCGGGTTTCACATGCCACCAACTCCACATTCACAGGCAACTTCAGCGCCACAGCTGTTTTCAGATAGCCCTCAATGCAAAGGCTCTAGACGCAAATATTGGTGTGAGAGCTAATTCAATCAAGGAAACACTGCATGTCGGTGAAGGGCATATTGAAGAAGGATCAGCCGAGTGGTTCTTGTGGGAGAACAACTCCATTTGGCTCACTAACTTCACACACCATCAGGCTTCCAAGCAGCTCTCAAGGAAACTCAGTTTTCACACTCTATGCTTAGTGCCCTTTGAGTGCATTATCTAGGAATGAACCTGGTAGAGCATCCCACACAAACGAATGCTCCACATGCGGGTTTCACATGCCACCAACTCCACATTCACAGGCAACTTCAGCGCCACAGCTGTTTTCAGATAGCCCTCAATGCAAAGGCTCTAGACGCAAATATTGGTGTGAGAGCTAATTCAATCAAGGAAACACTGCATGTTGGTGAAGGGCATATTGAAGAAGGATCAGCCGAGTGGTTCTTGTGGGAGAACAACTCCATTTGGCTCACTAACTTCACACACCATTAGACTTCCAAGCAGCTCTCAAGGAAACTCAGTTTTCGCACTCTATGCTTAGTGCCCTTTGAGTGCCTAGGACTGAAATGAAGCTTGGTGAGCATCCCACACAAACGAATGCTCCACATGAGGGTTTCACATGCCACCAACTCCACATTCACAGGCAAATTCAGCGCCACAGCCGTTTTCAGATAGCCCTCAATGAAAAGGTTATAGACGCAAATATTGGTGTGAGAGCTAATTCAATCAATGAAACACTGCATGTTGGTGAACGGCATATTGAAGAAGGATCAGCCAAGTGGTTCTTGTGGGAGAACAACTCCATTTTGCTCACTAACTTCACACACCATCAGGCTTCCAAGCAGCTCTCAAGGAAACTCAGTTTTCACACTCTATGCTTAGTGCCCTTTGAGTGCATTATCTAGGAATGAACCTGGTAGAGCATCCCACACAAACGAATGCTCCACATGCGGGTTTCACATGCCACCAACTCCACATTCACAGGCAACTTCAGCGCCACAGCCGTTTTCAGATAGCCCTCAATGCAAAGGCTCTAGACGCAAATATTGGTGTGAGAGCTAATTCAATCAAGGAAACACTGCATGTTGGTGAAGGGCATATTGAAGAAGGATCAGCCGAGTGGTTCTTGTGGGAGAACAACTCCATTTGGCTCACTAACTTCACACACCATCAGGCTTCCAAGCAGCTCTCAAGGAAACTCAGTTTTCACACTCTATGCTTAGTGCCCTTTGAGTGCCTAGGACTGAAATGAAGCTTGGTGAGCATCCCACACAAACGAATGCTCCACATGCGGGTTTCACATGCCACCAACTCCACATTCACAGGCAACTTCAGCGCCACAGCCGTTTTCAGATAGCCCTCAATGCAAAGGCTCTAGACGCAAATATTGGCGTGAGAGATAATTCAATCAAGGAAACACTGCATGTTGGTGAAGGGCATATTGAAGAAGGATCAGCCGAGTGGTTCTTGTGGGAGAACAACTCCATTTGGCTCACTAACTTCACACACCACCAGCCTTCCAAGCAGCTCTCAAGGAAACTCAGTTTTCACACTCTATGCTTAGTGCCCTTTGAGTGCCTAGGACTGAAATGAAGCTTGGTGAGCATCCCACACAAACGAATGCTCCACATGCGGGTTTCACATGCCACCAACTCCACATTCACAGGCAACTTCAGCGCCACAGCCATTTTCAGATAGCCCTCAATGCAAAGGCTCTAGATGCAAAATATTGGTGTGAGAGCAATTCAATCAAGGAAAACACTGCATGTTGGTGAAGGGCATATTGAAGAAGGATCAGCCGAGTGGTTCTTGTGGGAGAACAACTCCATTTGGCTCACTAACTTCACACACCACCAGGCTTCCAAGCAGCTCTCAAGGAAACTCAGTTTTCACACTCTATGCTTAGTGCCCTTTGAGTGCCTAGGAATGAAATGAAGCTTGGTGAACATCCCACACAAACGAATGCTCCACATGCGGGTTTCACATGCCACCAACTCCACATTCACAGGCAACTTCAGCGCCACAGCTGTTTTCAGATAGCCCTCAATGCAAAGGCTCTAGACGCAAATATTGGTGTGAGAGCTAATTCAATCAAGGAAACACTGCATGTCGGTGAAGGGCATATTGAAGAAGGATCAGCCGAGTGGTTCTTGTGGAGAACAACTCCATTTGGCTCACTAACTTCACACACCATCAGGCTTCCAAGCAGCTCTCAAGGAAACTCAGTTTTCACACTCTATGCTTAGTGCCCTTTGAGTGCATTATCTAGGAATGAACCTGGTAGAGCATCCAACACAAACGAATGCTCCACATGCGGGTTTCACATGCCACCAACTCCACATTCACAGGCAACTTCAGCGCCACAGCCGTTTTCACATAGCCCTCAATGCAAAGGCTCTAGACGCAAATATTGGTGTGAGAGCTAATTCAATCAAGGAAACACTGCATGTTGGTGAAGGGCATATTGAAGAAGGATCAGCCGAGTGGTTCTTGTGGGAGAACAACTCCATTTGGCTCACTAACTTCACACACCACCAGGCTTCCAAGGAGCTCTCAAGGAAACTCAGTTTTCACACTCTATGCTTAGTGCCCTTTGAGTGCCTAGGACTGAAATGAAGCTTGGTGAGCATCCCACACAAACGAATGCTCCACATGCGGGTTTCACATGCCACCAACTCCACATTCACAGGCAACTTCAGCGCCACAGCTGTTTTCAGATAGCCCTCAATGCAAAGGCTCTAGACGCAAATATTGGTGTGAGAGCTAATTCAATCAAGGAAACACTGCATGTTGGTGAAGGGCATATTGAAGAAGGATCAGCCGAGTGGTTCTTGTGGGAGAACAACTCCATTTGGCTCACTAACTTCACACACCATCAGGCTTCCAAGCAGCTCTCAAGGAAACTCAGTTTTCACACTCTATGCTTAGTGCCCTTTGAGTGCATTATCTAGGAATAACCTGGTAGAGCATCCCACACAAACGAATGCTCCACATGCGGGTTTCACATGCCACCAACTCCACATTGACAGGCAACTTCAGCGCCACAGCCGTTTTCAGATAGCCCTCAATGCAAAGGCTCTAGACGCAAATATTGGTGTGAGAGCTAATTCAATCAAGGAAACACTGCATGTTGGTGAAGGGCATATTGAAGAAGGATCAGCCGAGTGGTTCTTGTGGGAGAACAACTCCATTTGGCTCACTAACTTCACACACCATCAGGCTTCCAAGCAGCTCTCAAGGAAACTCAGTTTTCACACTCTATGCTTAGTGCCCTTTGAGTGCATTATCTAGGAATGAACCTGGTAGAGCATCCCACACAAACGAATGCTCCACATGCGGGTTTCACATGCCACCAACTCCACATTCACAGGCAACTTCAGCGCCACAGCCGTTTTCAGATAGCCCTCAATGCAAAGGCTCTAGACGCAAATATTGGCGTGAGAGATAATTCAATCAAGGAAACACTGCATGTTGGTGAAGGGCATATTGAAGAAGGATCTGCCGAGTGGTTCTTGTGGGAGAACAACTCCATTTGGCTCACTAACTTCACACACCATCAGGCTTCCAAGCAGCTCTCGAGGAAACTCAGTTTTCACACTCTATGCTTAGTGCCCTTTGAGTGCCTAGGACTGAAATGAAACTTGGTGAGCATCCACACAAACGAATGCTCCACATGCGGGTTTCACATGCCACCAACTCCACATTCACAGGCAATTTCAGCACCACAGCCGTTTTCAGATAGCCCTCAATGCAAAGGCTCTAGACGCAAATATTGGCGTGAGAGATAATTCAATCAAGGAAACACTGCATGTTGGTGAAGGGCATATTGAAGAAGGATCAGCCGAGTGGTTCTTGTGGGAGAACAACTCCATTTGGCTCACTAACTTCACACACCATCAGGCTTCCAAGCAGCTCTCAAGGAAACTCAGTTTTCACACTCTATGCTTAGTGCCCTTTGAGTGCCTAGGACTGAAAGGAAGCTTGGTGAGCATCCCACACAAACGAATGCTCCACATGCGGGTTTCACATGCCACCAACTCCACATTCACAGGCAACTTCAGCGCCACAGCCGTTTTCAGATAGCCCTCAATGCAAAGGCTCTAGACGCAAATATTGGTGTGAGAGCTAATTCAATCAAGGAAACACTGCATGTTGGTGAAGGGCATATTGAAGAAGGATCAGCCGAGTGGTTCTTGTGGGAGAACAACTCCATTTGGCTCACTAACTTCACACACCATCAGGCTTCCAAGCAGCTCTCAAGGAAACTCAGTTTTCACACTCTATCCTTAGTGCCCTTTGAGCGCCTAGGACTGAAATGAAGCTTGGTGAGCATCCCACACAAACGAATGCTCCACATGCGGGTTTCACATGCCACCAACTCCACATTCACAGGCAATTTCAGCACCACAGCCGTTTTCAGATAGCCCTCAATGCAAAGGCTCTAGACGCAAATATTGGTGTGAGAGCTAATTCAATCAAGGAAACACTGCATGTTGGTGAAGGGCATATTGAAGAAGGATCAGCCAAGTGGTTCTTGTGGGAGAACAACTCCATTTTGCTCACTAACTTCACACACCATCAGGCTTCCAAGCAGCTCTCAAGGAAACTCAGTTTTCACACTCTATGCTTAGTGCCCTTTGAGTGCATTATCTAGGAATGAACCTGGTAGAGCATCCCACACAAACGAATGCTCCACATGCGGGTTTCACATGCCACCAACTCCACATTCACAGGCAACTTCAGCGCCACAGCCGTTTTCAGATAGCCCTCAATGCAAAGGCTCTAGACGCAAATATTGGTGTGAGAGCTAATTCAATCAAGGAAACACTGCATGTTGGTGAAGGGCATATTGAAGAAGGATCAGCCGAGTGGTTCTTGTGGGAGAACAACTCCATTTGGCTCACTAACTTCACACACCACCAGGCTTCCAAGCAGCTCTCAAGGAAACTCAGTTTTCACACTCTATGCTTAGTGCCCTTTGAGTGCCTAGGACTGAAATGAAGCTTGGTGAGCATCCCACACAAACGAATGCTCCACATGCGGGTTTCACATGCCACCAACTCCACATTCACAGGCAACTTCAGCGCCACAGCTGTTTTCAGATAGCCCTCAATATAAAGGCTTTAGACGCAAATATTGGTGTGAGAGCTAATTCAATCAAGGAAACACTGCATGTTGGTGAAGGGCATATTGAAGAAGGATCAGCCGAGTGGTTCTTGTGGGAGAACAACTCCATTTGGCTCACTAACTTCACACACCATCAGGCTTCCAAGCAGCTCTCAAGGAAACTCAGTTTTCACACTCTATGCTTAGTGCCCTTTGAGTGCATTATCTAGGAATAACCTGGTAGAGCATCCCACACAAACGAATGCTCCACATGCGGGTTTCACATGCCACCAACTCCACATTCACAGGCAACTTCAGCGCCACAGCCGTTTTCAGATAGCCCTCAATGCAAAGGCTCTAGACGCAAATATTGGTGTGAGAGCTAATTCAATCAAGGAAACACTGCATGTTGGTGAAGGGCATATTGAAGAAGGATCAACCGAGTGGTTCTTGTGGGAGAACAACTCCATTTGGCTCACTAACTTCACACACCATCAGGCTTCCAAGCAGCTCTCAAGGAAACTCAGTTTTCACACTCTATGCTTAGTGCCCTTTGAGTGCCTAGGAATGAAATGAAACTTGGTGAGCATCCACACAAACGAATGCTCCACATGCGGGTTTCACATGCCACCAACTCCACATTCACAGGCAATTTCAGCACCACAGCCGTTTTCAGATAGCCCTCAATGCAAAGGCTCTAGACGCAAATATTGGCGTGAGAGATAATTCAATCAAGGAAACACTGCATGTTGGTGAAGGGCATATTGAAGAAGGATCAGCCGAGTGGTTCTTGTGGGAGAACAACTCCATTTGGCTCACTAACTTCACACACCATCAGGCTTCCAAGCAGCTCTCAAGGAAACTCAGTTTTCACACTCTATGCTTAGTGCCCTTTGAGTGCCTAGGACTGAAATGAAGCTTGGTGAGCATCCCACACAAACGAATGCTCCACATGCGGGTTTCACATGCCACCAACTCCACATTCACAGGCAACTTCAGCGCCACAGCCGTTTTCAGAGAGCCCTCAATGCAAAGGCTCTAGATGCAAATATTGGTGTGAGAGCTAATTCAATCAAGGAAACACTGCATGTTGGTGAAGGGCATATTGAAGAAGGATCAGCCGAGTGGTTCTGGTGGGAGAACAACTCCATTTGGCTCACTAACTTCACACACCATCAGGCTTCCAAGCAGCTCTCAAGGAAACTCAGTTTTCACACTCTATGCTTAGTGCCCTTTTAGTGCATTATCTAGGAATGAACCTGGTAGAGCATCCCACACAAACGAATGCTCCACATGCGGGTTTCACATGCCACCAACTCCACATTCACAGGCAACTTCAGCGCCACAGCTGTTTTCAGATAGCCCTCAATGCAAAGGCTCTAGACGAAAATATTGGTGTGAGAGCTAATTCAATCAAGGAAACACTGCATGTTGGTGAAGGGCATATTGAAGAAGGATCAGCCGAGTGGTTCTTGTGGGAGAACAACTCCATTTGGCTCACTAACTTCACACACCACCAGGCTTCCAAGCAGCTCTCAAGGAAACTCAGTTTTCACACTCTATGCTTAGTGCCCTTTGAGTGCCTAGGACTGAAATGAAGCTTGGTGAGCATCCCACACAAACGAATGCTCCACATGCGGGTTTCACATGCCACCAACTCCACATTCACAGGCAACTTCAGCGCCACAGCCGTTTTCAGATAGCCCTCAATGCAAAGGCTCTAGATGCAAATATTGGTGTGAGAGCTAATTCAATCAAGGAAACACTGCATGTTGGTGAAGGGCATATTGAAGAAGGATCAGCCGAGTGGTTCTTGTGGGAGAACAACTCCATTTGGCTCACTAACTTCACACACCATCAGGCTTCCAAGCAGCTCTCAAGGAAACTCAGTTTTCACACTCTATGCTTAGTGCCCTTTGAGTGCATTATCTAGGAATGAACCTGGTAGAGCATCCCACACAAACGAATGCTCCACATGCGGGTTTCACATGCCACCAACTCCACATTCACAGGCAACTTCAGCGCCACAGCCGTTTTCAGATAGCCCTCAATGCAAAGGCTCTAGACGCAAATATTGGTGTGAGAGCTAATTCAATCAAGGAAACACTGCATGTTGGTGAAGGGCATATTGAAGAAGGATCAGCCGAGTGGTTCTTGTGGGAGAACAACTCCATTTGGCTCACTAACTTCACACACCATCAGGCTTCCAAGCAGCTCTCAAGGAAACTCAGTTTTCACACTCTATGCTTAGTGCCCTTTGAGTGCCTAGGACTGAAATGAAGCTTGGTGAGCATCCACACAAACGAATGCTCCACATGCGGGTTTCACATGCCACCAACTCCACATTCTCAGGCAACTTCAGCGCCACAGCCGTTTTCAGATAGCCCTCAATGCAAAGGCTCTAGACGCAAATATTGGCGTGAGAGCTAATTCAATCAAGGAAACACTGCATGTTGGTGAAGGGCATATTGAAGAAGGATCAGCCGAGTGGTTCTTGTGGGAGAACAACTCCATTTGGCTCACTAACTTCACACACCACCAGGCTTCCAAGCAGCTCTCAAGGAAACTCAGTTTTCACACTCTATGCTTAGTGCCCTTTGAGTGCATTATCTAGGAATGAACCTGGTAGAGCATCCCACACAAACGAATGCTCCAAATGCGGGTTTCACATGCCACCAACTCCACATTCACAGGCAACTTCAGCGCCACAGCCGTTTTCAGATAGCCCTCAATGCAAAGGCTCTAGACGCAAATATTGGTGTGAGAGCTAATTCAATCAAGGAAACACTGCATGTTGGTGAAGGGCATATTGAAGAAGGATCTGCCGAGTGGTTCTTGTGGGAGAACAACTCCATTTGGCTCACCAACTTCACACACCATCAGGCTTCCAAGCAGCTCTCAAGGAAACTCAGTTTTCACACTCTATGCTTAGTGCCCTTTGAGTGCCTAGGAATGAAATGAAGCTTAGTGAACATCCCACACAAACGAATGCTCCACATGCGGGTTTCACATGCCACCAACTCCACATTCACAGGCAACTTCAGCGCCACAGCCGTTTTCAGATAGCCCTCAATGCAAAGGCTCTAGACGCAAATATTGGTGTGAGAGCTAATTCAATCAAGGAAACACTGCATGTTGGTGAAGGGCATATTGAAGAAGGATCAGCCGAGTGGTTCTTGTGGGAGAACAACTCCATTTGGCTCACTAACTTCACACACCATCAGGCTTCCAAGCAGCTCTCAAGGAAACTCAGTTTTCGCACTCTATGCTTAGTGCCCTTTGAGTGCCTAGGACTGAAATGAAGCTTGGTGAGCATCCCACACAAACGAATGCTCCACATGCGGGTTTCACATGCCACCAACTTCACATTCACAGGCAACTTCAGCGCCACAGCCGCTTTCAGATAGCCCTCAATGAAAAGGCTCTAGACGCAAATATTGGCGTGAGAGATAATTCAATGAAGGAAACACTGCATGTTGGTGAAGGGCATATTGAAGAAGGATCAGCCGAGTGGTTCTTGTGGGAGAACAACTCAATTTGGCTCACTAACTTCACACACCATCAGGCTTCCAAGCAGCTCTCAAGGAAACTCAGTTTTCACACTCTATGCTTAGTGCCCTTTGAGTGCCTAGGACTGAAATGAAGCTTGGTGAGCATCCCACACAAACGAATGCTCCACATGCGGGTTTCACATGCCACCAACTCCACTTTCACATCCAGCTTCAGCGCCACAGCCGTTTTCAGATAGCCCTCAATGCAAAGGCTCTAGACGCAAATATTGGTGTGAGAGCTAATTCAATCAAGGAAACACTGCATGTTGGTGAAGGGCATATTGAAGAAGAATCAGCCGAGTGGTTCTTGTGGGAGAACAACTCCATTTGGCTCACTAACTTCACACACCATCAGGCTTCAAAGCAGCTCTCGAGGAAACTCAGTTTTCACACTCTATCCTTAGTGCCCTTTGAGTGCCTAGGACTGAAATGAAGCTTGGTGAGCATCCCACACAAACGAATGCTCCACATGCGGGTTTCACATGCCACCAACTCCACATTCACAGGCAATTTCAGCACCTCATCCGTTTTCAGATAGCCCTCAATGCAAAGGCTCTAGACACAAATATTGGTGTGAGAGCTAATTCAATCAAGGAAACACTGCATGTTGGTGAAGGGCATATTGAAGAAGGATCAGCCGAGTGGTTCTTGTGGGAGAACAACTCCATTTGGCTCACTAACTTCACACATCACCAGGCTTCCAAGCAGCTCTCAAGGAAACTCAGTTTTCACATTCTATGCTTAGTGCCCTTTGAGTGCATTATCTAGGAATGAACCTGGTGAGCATCCCACACAAACGAATGCTCCACATGCGGGTTTCACATGCCACCAACTCCACATTCACAGGCAACTTCAGCGCCACAGCCGTTTTCAGATAGCCCTCAATGCAAAGGCTCTAGACGCAAATATTGGTGTGAGAGCTAATTCAATCAAGGAAACACTGCATGTTGGTGAAGGGCATATTGAAGAAGGATCAGCCGGGTGGTTCTGGTGGGAGAACAACTCCATTTGGCTCACTAACTTCACACACCATCAGGCTTCCAAGCAGCTCTCAAGGAAACTCAGTTTTCACACTCTCTGCTTAGTGCCCTTTGAGTGCCTAGGAATGAAATGAAGCTTGGTGAGCATCCCACACAAACGAATGCTCCACATGAGGGTTTCACATGCCACCAACTCCACATTCACAGGCAATTTCAGCACCACAGCCGTTTTCAGATAGCCCTCAATGCAAAGGCTCTAGACGCAAATATTGGTGTGAGAGCTAATTCAATCAAGGAAACACTGCATGTTGGTGAAGGGCATATTGAAGAAGGATCAGCCGAGTGGTTCTTGTGGGAGAACAACTCCATTTGGCTCACTAACTTCACACACCATCAGGCTTCCAAGCAGCTCTCAAGGAAACTCAGTTTTCACACTCTATGCTTAGTGCCCTTTGAGTGCCTAGGAATGAAATGAAGCTTGGTGAGCATCCCACACAAACGAATGCTCCACATGCGGGTTTCACATGCCACCAACTCCACATTCTCAGGCAACTTCAGCGCCACAGCCGTTTTCAGATAGCCCTCAATGCAAAGGCTCTAGATGCAAATATTGGTGTGAGAGCTAATTCAATCAAGGAAACACTGCATGTTGGTGAAGGGCATATTGAAGAAGGATCAGCCGAGTGGTTCTTGTGGGAGAACAACTCCATTTGGCTCACTAACTTACACACCATCAGGCTTCCAAGCAGCTCTCAAGGAAACTCAGTTTTCACACTCTATGCTTAGTGCCCTTTGAGTGCCTAGGACTGAAATGAAGCTTGGTGAGCATCCCACACAAACGAATGCTCCACATGCGGGTTTCACATGCCACCAACTCCACATTCACAGGCAACTTCAGCGCCACAGCCGTTTTCAGATAGCCCTCAATGCGAAGGCTCTAGACGCAAATATTGGTGTGAGAGCTAATTCAATCAAGGAAACACTGCATGTTGGTGAAGGGCATATTGAAGAAGGATCAGCCGAGTGGTTCTTGTGGGAGAACAACTCCATTTGGCTCACTAACTTCACACACCATCAGGCTTCCAAGCAGCTCTCAAGGAAACTCAGTTTTCACACTCTCTGCTTAGTGCCCTTTGAGTGCCTAGGAATGAAATGAAGCTTGGTGAGCATCCCACACAAACGAATGCTCCACATGCGGGTTTCACATGCCACCAACTCCACATTCACAGGCAATTTCAGCACCACAGCCCTTTTCAGATAGCCCTCAATGCAAAGGCTCTAGACGCAAATATTGGTGTGAGAGCTAATTCAATCAAGGAAACACTGCATGTTGGTGAAGGGCATATTGAAGAAGGATCAGCCGAGTGGTTCTTGTGGGAGAACAACTCCATTTGGCTCACTAACTTCACACACCATCAGGCTTCCAAGCAGCTCTCAAGGAAACTCAGTTTTCACACTCTATGCTTAGTGCCCTTTGAGTGCCTAGGAATGAAATGAAGCTTGGTGAGCATCCCACACAAACGAATGCTCCACATGCGGGTTTCACATGCCACCAACTCCACATTCTCAGGCAACTTCAGCGCCACAGCCGTTTTCAGAGAGCCCTCAATGCAAAGGCTCTAGATGCAAATATTGGTGTGAGAGCTAATTCAATCAAGGAAACACTGCATGTTGGTGAAGGGCATATTGAAGAAGGATCAGCCGAGTGGTTCTTGTGGGAGAACAACTCCATTTGGCTCACTAACTTCACACACCATCAGGCTTCCAAGCAGCTCTCGAGGAAACTCAGTTTTCACACTCTATGCTTAGTGCCCTTTGAGTGCCTAGGACTGAAATGAAGCTTGGTGAGCATCCCACACAAACGAATGCTCCACATGCGGGTTTCACATGCCACCAACTCCACATTCACAGGCAACTTCAGCGCCACAGCCGTTTTCAGATAGCCCTCAATGCGAAGGCACTAGACGCAAATATTGGTGTGAGAGCTAATTCAATCAAGGAAACACTGCATGTTGGTGAAGGGCATATTGAAGAAGGATCAGCCGAGTGGTTCTTGTGGGAGAACAACTCCATTTGGCTCACTAACTTCACACACCATCAGGCTTCCAAGCAGCTCTCAAGGAAACTCAGTTTTCACACTCTATGCTTAGTGCCCTTTGAGTGCCTAGGAATGAAATGAAGCTTGGTGAGCATCCCACACAAACGAATGCTCCACATGCGGGTTTCACATGCCACCAACTCCACATTCACAGGCAACTTCAGCGCCACAGCCGTTTTCAGATAGCCCTCAATGCAAAGGCTCTAGACGCAAATATTGGTGTGAGAGCTAATTCAATCAAGGAAACACTTCATGTTGGTGAAGGGCATATTGAAGAAGGATCAGCCGGGTGGTTCTTGTGGGAGAACAACTCCATTTGGCTCACTAACTTCACACACCATCAGGCTTCCAAGCAGCTCTCGAGGAAACTCAGTTTTCACACTCTATGCTTAGTGCCCTTTGAGTGCCTAGGACTGAAATGAAGCTTGGTGAGCATCCCACACAAACGAATGCTCCACATGCGGGTTTCACATGCCACCAACTCCACATTCACAGGCAACGTCAGCGCCACAGCCGTTTTCAGATAGCCCTCAATGCAAAGGCTCTAGACGCAAATATTGGTGTGAGAGCTAATTCAATCAAGGAAACACTGCATGTTGGTGAAGGGCATATTGAAGAAGGATCAGCCGAGTGGTTCTGGTGGGAGAACAACTCCATTTGGCTCACTAACTTCACACACCATCAGGCTTCCAAGCAGCTCTCAAGAAACTCAGTTTTCACACTCTATGCTTAGTGCCCTTTGAGTGCCTAGGAATGAAATGAAGCTTGGTGAGCATCCCACACAAACGAATGCTCCACATGCGGGTTTCACATGCCACCAACTCTACATTCTCAGGCAACTTCAGCGCCACAGCCGTTTCAGATAGCCCTCAATGCAAAGGCTCTAGACACAAATATTGGTGTGAGAGCTAATTCAATCAAGGAAACACTGCATGTTGGTGAAGGGCATATTGAAGAAGGATCAGCCGAGTGGTTCCTGTGGGAGAACAACTCCATTTGGCTCACTAACTTCACACACCATCAGGCTTCCAAGCAGCTCTCGAGGAAACTCAGTTTTCACAGTCTATGCTTAGTGCCCTTTGAGTGCCTAGGACTGAAAGGAAGCTTGGTGAGCATCCCACACAAACGAATGCTCCACATGCGGGTTTCACATGCCACCAACTCCACATTCACAGGCAACTTCAGCGCCACAGCCGTTTTCAGATAGCCCTCAATGCAAAGGCTCTAGACGCAAATATTGGTGTGAGAGCTAATTCAATCAAGGAAACACTGCATGTTGGTGAAGGGCATATTGAAGAAGGATCAGCCGAGTGGTTCTGGTGGGAGAACAACTCCATTTGGCTCACTAACTTCACACACCATCAGGCTTCCAAGCAGCTCTCAAGGAAACTCAGTTTTCACACTCTATGCTTAGTGCCCTTTGAGTGCCTAGGAATGAAATGAAGCTTGGTGAGCATCCCACACAAACGAATGCTCCACATGCGGGTTTCACATGCCACCAACTCCACATTCTCAGGCAACTTCAGCGCCACAGCCGTTTTCAGATAGCCCTCAATGCAAAGGCTCTAGATGCAAATATTGGTGTGAGAGCTAATTCAATCAAGGAAACACTGCATGTTGGTGAAGGGCATATTGAAGAAGGATCAGCCGAGTGGTTCTTGTGGGAGAACAACTCCATTTGGCTCACTAACTTCACACACCATCAGGCTTCCAAGCAGCTCTCGAGGAAACTCAGTTTTCACACTCTATGCTTAGTGCCCTTTGAGTGCCTAGGACTGAAATGAAGCTTGGTGAGCATCCCACACAAACGAATGCTCCACATGCGGGTTTCACATGCCAAAAACTCCACATTCACAGGCAACGTCAGCGCCACAGCCGTTTTCAGATAGCCCTCAATGCAAAGGCTCTAGATGCAAATATTGGTGTGAGAGCTAATTCAATCAAGGAAACACTGCATGTTGGTGAAGGGCATATTGAAGAAGGATCAGCCGAGTGGTTCTTGTGGGAGAACAACTCCATTTGGCTCACTAACTTCACACACCATCAGGCTTCCAAGCAGCTCTCAAGGAAACTCAGTTTTCACACTCTATGCTTAGTGCCCTTTGAGTGCCTAGGAATGAAATGAAGCTTGGTGAGCATCCCACACAAACGAATGCTCCACATGCGGGTTTCACATGCACCAACTCCACATTCTCAGGCAACTTCAGCGCCACAGCCGTTTTCAGATAGCCCTCAATGCAAAGGCTCTAGACGCAAATATTGGTGTGAGAGCTAATTCAATCAAGGAAACACTGCATGTTGGTGAAGGGCATATTGAAGAAGGATCAGCCGAGTGGTTCTTGTGGGAGAACAACTCCATTTGGCTCACTAACTTCACACACCATCAGGCTTCCAAGCAGCTCTCGAGGAAACTCAGTTTTCACAGTCTATGCTTAGTGCCCTTTGAGTGCCTAGGACTGAAAGGAAGCTTGGTGAGCATCCCACACAAACGAATGCTCCACATGCGGGTTTCTACCAAACATGCCACCAACTCCACATTCACAGGCAACTTCAGCGCCACAGCCGTTTTCAGATAGCCCTCAATGCAAAGGCTCTAGACGCAAATATTGGTGTGAGAGCTAATTCAATCAAGGAAACACTGCATGTTGGTGAAGGGCATATTGAAGAAGGATCAGCCGAGTGGTTCTTGTGGGAGAACAACTCCATTTGGCTCACTAACTTCACACACCATCAGGCTTCCAAGCAGCTCTCAAGGAAACTCAGTTTTCACACTCTAAGCTTAGTGCCCTTTGAGTGCCTAGGAATGAAATGAAGCTTGGTGAGCATCCCACACAAACGAATGCTCCACATGCGGGTTTCACATGCCACCAACTCCACATTCACAGGCAATTTCAGCGCCACAGCCGTTTTCAGATAGCCCTCAATGCAAAGGCTCTAGACGCAAATATTGGTGTGAGAGCTAATTCAATCAAGGAAACACTGCATGTTGGTGAAGGGCATATTGAAGAAGGATCAGCCGAGTGGTTCTTGTGGGAGAACAACTCCATTTGGCTCACTAACTTCACACACCATGAGGCTTCCAAGCAGCTCTCAAGGAAACTCAGTTTTCACACTCTATGCTTAGTGCCCTTTGAGTGCCTAGGACTGAAATGAAGCTTGGTGAGCATCCCACACAAACGAATGCTCCACATGCGGGTTTCACATGCCACCAACTCCACATTCACAGGCAACTTCAGCGCCACAGCCGCTTTCAGATAGCCTCAATGAAAAGGCTCTAGACGCAAATATTGGCGTGAGAGCTAATTCAATCAAGGAAACACTGCATGTTGGTGAAGGGCATATTGAAGAAGGATCAGCCGAGTGGTTCTTGTGGGAGAACAACTCCATTTGGCTCACTAACTTCACACACCATCAGGCTTCCAAGCAGCTCTCAAGGAAACTCAGTTTTCACACTCTATGCTTAGTGCCCTTTGAGTGCATTATCTAGGAATGAACCTGATAGAGCATCCCACACAAACGAATGCTCCACATGCGGGTTTCACATGCCACCAACTCCACATTCACAGGCAACTTCAGCGCCACAGCCGTTTTCAGATAGCCCTCAATGCAAAGGCTCTAGACGCAAATATTGGTGTGAGAGCTAATTCAATCAAGGAAACACTGCATGTTGGTGAAGGGCATATTGAAGAAGAATCAGCCGAGTGGTTCTTGTGGGAGAACAACTCCATTTGGCTCACTAACTTCACACACCATCAGGCTTCCAAGCAGCTCTCAAGGAAACTCAGTTTTCACACTCGATGCTTAGTGCCCTTTGAGTGCCTAGGACTGAAATGAAGCTTGGTGAGCATCCCACACAAACGAATGCTCCACATGCGGGTTTCACATGCCACCAACTCCACATTCTCAGGCAACTTCAGCGCCACAGCCGTTTTCAGATAGCCCTCAATGCAAAGGCTCTAGACGCAAATATTGGTGTGAGAGCTAATTCAATCAAGGAAACACTGCATGTTGGTGAAGGGCATATTGAAGAAGGATCAGCCGAGTGGTTCTGGTGGGAGAACAACTCCATTTGGCTCACTAACTTCACACACCACCAGGCTTCCAAGCAGCTCTCAAGGAAACTCAGTTTTCACACTCTATGCTTAGTGCCCTTTGAGTGCCTAGGAATGAAAGGAAGCTTGGTGAGCATCCCACACAAACGAATGCTCCACATGCGGGTTTCACATGCCACCAACTCCACATTCACAGGCAACTTCAGCGCCACAGTCGTTTTCAGATAGCCCTCAATGCAAAGGCTCTAGACGCAAATATTGGTGTGAGAGCTAATTCAATCAAGGAAACACTGCATGTTGGTGAAGGGCATATTGAAGAAGGATCAGCCGAGTGGTTCTTGTGGGAGAACAACTCCATTTGGCTCACTAACTTCACACCATCAGGCTTCCAAGCAGCTCTCAAGGAAACTCAGTTTTCACACTCTATGCTTAGTGCCCTTTGAGTGCATTATCTAGGAATGAACCTGGTAGAGCATCCCACACAAACGAATGCTCCACATGCGGGTTTCACATGTCACCAACTCCACATTCACAGGCAACTTCAGCGCCACAGCCGTTTTCAGATAGCCCTCAATGCAAAGGCTCTAGACGCAAATATTGGTGTGAGAGCTAATTCAATCAAGGAAACACTGCATGTTGGTGAAGGGCATATTGAAGAAGGATCAGCCGAGTGGTTCTTGTGGGAGAACAACTCCATTTGGCTCACTAACTTCACACACCATCAGGCTTCCAAGCAGCTCTCAAGGAAACTCAGTTTTCACACTCTATGCTTAGTGCCCTTTGAGTGCCTAGGAATGAAATGAAGCTTGGTGAGCATCCCACACAAACGAATGCTCCACATGCGGGTTTCACATGCCACCAACTCCACATTCACAGGCAACTTCAGCGCCACAGCCGTTTTCAGATAGCCCTCAATGAAAAGGCTCTAGACGCAAATATTGGCGTGAGAGCTAATTCAATCAAGGAAACACTGCATGTTGGTGAAGGGCATATTGAAGAAGGATCAGCCGAGTGGTTCTTGTGGAGAACAACTCCATTTGGCTCACTCACTTCACACACCATCAGGCTTCCAAGCAGCTCTCGAGGAAACTCAGTTTTCACACTCTATGCTTAGTGCCCTTTGAGTGCCTAGGAATGAAATGAAGCTTGGTGAGCATCCCACACAAACGAATGCTCCACATGCGGGTTTCACATGCCACCAACTCCACATTCACAGGCAATTTCAGCACCACAGCCGTTTACAGATAGCCCTCAATGAAAAGGCTCTAGACACAAATATTGGCGTGAGAGCTAATTCAATCAAGGAAACACTGCATGTTGGTGAAGGGCATATTGAAGAAGGATCAGCCGAGTGGTTCTTGTGGGAGAACAACTCCATTTGGCTCACTAACTTCACACACCATCAGGCTTCCAAGCAGCTCTCAAGGAAACTCAGTTTTCACATTCTATGCTTAGTGCCCTTTGAGTGCATTATCTAGGAATGAACCTGGTGAGCATCCCACACAAACGAATGCTCCACATGCGGGTTTCACATGCCACCAACTACACATTCACAGGCAACTTCAGCGCCACAGCCGTTTTCAGATAGCCCTCAATGCAAAGGCTCTAGACGCAAATATTGGTGTGAGAGCTAATTCAATCAAGGAAATACTGCATGTTGGTGAAGGGCATATTGAAGAAGGATCAGCCGAGTGGTTCTTGTGGGAGAACAACTCCATTTGGCTCACTCACTTCACACACCATCAGGCTTCCAAGCAGCTCTCAAGGAAACTCAGTTTTCGCACTCTATGCTTAGTGCCCTTTGAGTGCCTAGGAATGAAATGAAGCTTGGTGAGCATCCCACACAAACGAATGCTCCACATGCGGGTTTCACATGCCACCAACTCCACATTCACAGGCAACTTCAGTGCCACAGCCGTTTTCAGATAGCCCTCAATCCAAAGGCTCTAGACGCAAATATTGGTGTGAGAGCTAATTCAATCAAGGAAACACTGCATGTTGGTGAAGGGCATATTGAAGAAGGATCAGCCGAGTGGTTCTTGTGGGAGAACAACTCCATTTGGCTCACTAACTTCACACACCATCAGGCTTCCAAGCAGCTCTCAAGGAAACTCAGTTTTCACAGTCTATGCTTAGTGCCCTTTGAGTGCCTAGGACTGAAATGAAGCTTGGTGAGCATCCCACACAAACGAATGCTCCACATGCGGGTTTCACATGCCACCAACTCCACATTCACAGGCAACTTCAGCGCCACAGCCGTTTTCAGATAGCCCTCAATGCGAAGGCTCTACACGCAAATATTGGTGTGAGAGCTAATTCAATCAAGGAAACACTGCATGTTGGTGAAGGGCATATTGAAGAAGGATCAGCCGAGTGGTTCTGGTGGTGAAACAACTCCATTTGGCTCACTAACTTCACACACCATCAGGCTTCCAAGCAGCTCTCGAGGAAACTCAGTTTTCACACTCTATGCTTAGTGCCCTTTGAGTGCCTAGGAATGAAATGAAGCTTGGTGAGCATCCCACACAAACGAATGCTCCACATGCGGGTTTCACATGCCACCAACTCCACATTCACAGGCAACTTCAGCGCCACAGCCGTTTTCAGATAGCCCTCAATGCAAAGGCTCTAGACGCAAATATTGGTGTGAGAGCTAATTCAATCAAGGAAACACTGCATGTTGGTGAAGGGCATATTGAAGAAGGATCAGCCGAGTGGTTCTTGTGGGAGAACAACTCCATTTGGCTCACTCACTTCACACACCATCAGGCTTCCAAGCAGCTCTCAAGGAAACTCAGTTTTCACATTCTATGCTTAGTGCCCTTTGAGTGCATTATCTAGGAATGAACCTGGTGAGCATCCCACACAAACGAATGCTCCACATGCGGGTTTCACATGCCACCAACTCCACATTCACAGGCAACTTCAGCGCCACAGCCGTTTTCAGATAGCCCTCAATGCAAAGGCTCTAGACGCAAATATTGGTGTGAGAGCTAATTCAATCAAGGAAATACTGCATGTTGGTGAAGGGCATATTGAAGAAGGATCAGCCGAGTGGTTCTTGTGGGAGAACAACTCCATTTGGCTCACTCACTTCACACACCATCAGGCTTCCAAGCAGCTCTCGAGGAAACTCAGTTTTCACACTCTATGCTTAGTGCCCTTTGAGTGCCTAGGAATGAAATGAAGCTTGGTGAGCATCCCACACAAACGAATGCTCCACATGCGGGTTTCACATGCCACCAACTCCACATTCACAGGCAACTTCAGTGCCACAGCCGTTTTCAGATAGCCCTCAATGAAAAGGCTCTAGACGCAAATATTGGCGTGAGAGCTAATTCAATCAAGGAAACACTGCATGTTGGTGAAGGGCATATTGAAGAAGGATCAGCCGAGTGGTTCTTGTGGAGAACAACTCCATTTGGCTCACTAACTTCACACACCATCAGGCTTCCAAGCAGCTCTCAAGGAAACTCAGTTTTCACACTCTATGCTAAGTGCCCTTTGAGTGCCTAGGAATGAAATGAAGTTGGTGAGCATCCCACACAAACGAATGCTCCACATGCGGGTTTCACATGCCACCAACTCCACATTCTCAGGCAACTTCAGCGCCACAGCCGTTTTCAGATAGCCCTCAATGCAAAGGCTCTAGACGCAAATATTGGTGTGAGAGCTAATTCAATCAAGGAAACACTGCATGTTGGTGAAGGGCATATTGAAGAAGGATCAGCCGAGTGGTTCTTGTGGGAGAACAACTCCATTTGGCTCACTAACTTCACACCATCAGGCTTCCAAGCAGCTCTCAAGGAAACTCAGTTTTCACACTCTATGCTTAGTGCCCTTTGAGTGCATTATCTAGGAATGAACCTGGTAGAGCATCCCACACAAACGAATGCTCCACATGCGGGTTTCACATGTCACCAACTCCACATTCACAGGCAACTTCAGCGCCACAGCCGTTTTCAGATAGCCCTCAATGCAAAGGCTCTAGACGCAAATATTGGTGTGAGAGCTAATTCAATCAAGGAAACACTGCATGTTGGTGAAGGGCATATTGAAGAAGGATCAGCCGAGTGGTTCTTGTGGGAGAACAACTCCATTTGGCTCACTAACTTCACACACCATCAGGCTTCCAAGCAGCTCTCAAGGAAACTCAGTTTTCACACTCTATGCTTAGTGCCCTTTGAGTGCCTAGGAATGAAATGAAGCTTGGTGAGCATCCCACACAAACGAATGCTCCACATGCGGGTTTCACATGCCACCAACTCCACATTCACAGGCAACTTCAGCGCCACAGCCGTTTTCAGATAGCCCTCAATGAAAAGGCTCTAGACGCAAATATTGGCGTGAGAGCTAATTCAATCAAGGAAACACTGCATGTTGGTGAAGGGCATATTGAAGAAGGATCAGCCGAGTGGTTCTTGTGGGAGAACAACTCCATTTGGCTCACTCACTTCACACACCATCAGGCTTCCAAGCAGCTCTCGAGGAAACTCAGTTTTCACACTCTATGCTTAGTGCCCTTTGAGTGCCTAGGAATGAAATGAAGCTTGGTGAGCATCCCACACAAACGAATGCTCCACATGCGGGTTTCACATGCCACCAACTCCACATTCACAGGCAATTTCAGCACCACAGCCGTTTACAGATAGCCCTCAATGAAAAGGCTCTAGACACAAATATTGGCGTGAGAGCTAATTCAATCAAGGAAACACTGCATGTTGGTGAAGGGCATATTGAAGAAGGATCAGCCGAGTGGTTCTTGTGGGAGAACAACTCCATTTGGCTCACTAACTTCACACACCATCAGGCTTCCAAGCAGCTCTCAAGGAAACTCAGTTTTCACATTCTATGCTTAGTGCCCTTTGAGTGCATTATCTAGGAATGAACCTGGTGAGCATCCCACACAAACGAATGCTCCACATGCGGGTTTCACATGCCACCAACTACACATTCACAGGCAACTTCAGTGCCACAGCCGTTTCAGATAGCCCTCAATGAAAAGGCTCTAGACGCAAATATTGGCGTGAGAGCTAATTCAATCAAGGAAACACTGCATGTTGGTGAAGGGCATATTGAAGAAGGATCAGCGAGTGGTTCTTGTGGGAGAACAACTCCATTTGGCTCACTAACTTCACACACCATCAGGCTTCAAGCAGCTCTCAAGGAAACTCAGTTTTCACACTCTATGCTAAGTGCCCTTTGAGTGCCTAGGAATGAAATGAAGTTGGTGAGCATCCCACACAAACGAATGCTCCACATGCGGGTTTCACATGCCACCAACTCCACATTCTCAGGCAACTTCAGCGCCACAGCCGTTTTCAGATAGCCCTCAATGCAAAGGCTCTAGACGCAAATATTGGTGTGAGAGCTAATTCAATCAAGGAAACACTGCATGTTGGTGAAGGGCATATTGAAGAAGGATCAGCCGAGTGGTTCTTGTGGGAGAACAACTCCATTTGGCTCACTAACTTCACACCATCAGGCTTCCAAGCAGCTCTCAAGGAAACTCAGTTTTCACACTCTATGCTTAGTGCCCTTTGAGTGCATTATCTAGGAATGAACCTGGTAGAGCATCCCACACAAACGAATGCTCCACATGCGGGTTTCACATGTCACCAACTCCACATTCACAGGCAACTTCAGCGCCACAGCCGTTTTCAGATAGCCCTCAATGCAAAGGCTCTAGACGCAAATATTGGTGTGAGAGCTAATTCAATCAAGGAAACACTGCATGTTGGTGAAGGGCATATTGAAGAAGGATCAGCCGAGTGGTTCTTGTGGGAGAACAACTCCATTTGGCTCACTAACTTCACACACCATCAGGCTTCCAAGCAGCTCTCAAGGAAACTCAGTTTTCACACTCTATGCTTAGTGCCCTTTGAGTGCCTAGGAATGAAATGAAGCTTGGTGAGCATCCCACACAAACGAATGCTCCACATGCGGGTTTCACATGCCACCAACTCCACATTCACAGGCAACTTCAGCGCCACAGCCGTTTTCAGATAGCCCTCAATGAAAAGGCTCTAGACGCAAATATTGGCGTGAGAGCTAATTCAATCGAGGAAACACTGCATGTTGGTGAAGGGCATATTGAAGAAGGATCAGCCGAGTGGTTCTTGTGGGAGAACAACTCCATTTGGCTCACTCACTTCACACACCATCAGGCTTCCAAGCAGCTCTCGAGGAAACTCAGTTTTCACACTCTATGCTTAGTGCCCTTTGAGTGCCTAGGAATGAAATGAAGCTTGGTGAGCATCCCACACAAACGAATGCTCCACATGCGGGTTTCACATGCCACCAACTCCACATTCACAGGCAATTTCAGCACCACAGCCGTTTACAGATAGCCCTCAATGAAAAGGCTCTAGACACAAATATTGGCGTGAGAGCTAATTCAATCAAGGAAACACTGCATGTTGGTGAAGGGCATATTGAAGAAGGATCAGCCGAGTGGTTCTTGTGGGAGAACAACTCCATTTGGCTCACTAACTTCACACACCATCAGGCTTCCAAGCAGCTCTCAAGGAAACTCAGTTTTCACATTCTATGCTTAGTGCCCTTTGAGTGCATTATCTAGGAATGAACCTGGTGAGCATCCCACACAAACGAATGCTCCACATGCGGGTTTCACATGCCACCAACTACACATTCACAGGCAACTTCAGCGCCACAGCCGTTTTCAGATAGCCCTCAATGCAAAGGCTCTAGACGCAAATATTGGTGTGAGAGCTAATTCAATCAAGGAAATACTGCATGTTGGTGAAGGGCATATTGAAGAAGGATCAGCCGAGTGGTTCTTGTGGGAGAACAACTCCATTTGGCTCACTCACTTCACACACCATCAGGCTTCCAAGCAGCTCTCAAGGAAACTCAGTTTTCGCACTCTATGCTTAGTGCCCTTTGAGTGCCTAGGAATGAAATGAAGCTTGGTGAGCATCCCACACAAACGAATGCTCCACATGCGGGTTTCACATGCCACCAACTCCACATTCACAGGCAACTTCAGTGCCACAGCCGTTTCAGATAGCCCTCAATGCAAAGGCTCTAGACGCAAATATTGGTGTGAGAGCTAATTCAATCAAGGAAACACTGCATGTTGGTGAAGGGCATATTGAAGAAGGATCAGCCGAGTGGTTCTTGTGGGAGAACAACTCCATTTGGCTCACTAACTTCACACACCATCAGGCTTCCAAGCAGCTCTCAAGGAAACTCAGTTTTCACACTCTATGCTTAGTGCCCTTTGAGTGCCTAGGAATGAAATGAAGTTGGTGAGCATCCCACACAAACGAATGCTCCACATGCGGGTTTCACATGCCACCAACTCCACATTCTCAGGCAACTTCAGCGCCACAGCCGTTTTCAGATAGCCCTCAATGCAAAGGCTCTAGACGCAAATATTGGTGTGAGAGCTAATTCAATCAAGGAAACACTGCATGTTGGTGAAGGGCATATTGAAGAAGGATCAGCCGAGTGGTTCTTGTGGGAGAACAACTCCATTTGGCTCACTAACTTCACACACCATCAGGCTTCCAAGCAGCTCTCGCGGAAACTCAGTTTTCACAGTCTATGCTTAGTGCCCTTTGAGTGCCTAGGACTGAAATGAAGCTTGGTGAGCATCCCACACAAACGAATGCTCCACATGCGGGTTTCACATGCCACCAACTCCACATTCACAGGCAACTTCAGCGCCACAGCCGTTTTCAGATAGCCCTCAATGCGAAGGCTCTACACGCAAATATTGGTGTGAGAGCTAATTCAATCAAGGAAACACTGCATGTTGGTGAAGGGCATATTGAAGAAGGATCAGCCGAGTGGTTCTGGTGGGAGAACAACTCCATTTGGCTCACTAACTTCACACACCATCAGGCTTCCAAGCAGCTCTCGAGGAAACTCAGTTTTCACACTCTATGCTTAGTGCCCTTTGAGTGCCTAGGAATGAAATGAAGCTTGGTGAGCATCCCACACAAACGAATGCTCCACATGCGGGTTTCACATGCCACCAACTCCACATTCACAGGCAACTTCAGCGCCACAGCCGTTTTCAGATAGCCCTCAATGCAAAGGCTCTAGACGCAAATATTGGTGTGAGAGCTAATTCAATCAAGGAAACACTGCATGTTGGTGAAGGGCATATTGAAGAAGGATCAGCCGAGTGGTTCTTGTGGGAGAACAACTCCATTTGGCTCACTCACTTCACACACCATCAGGCTTCCAAGCAGCTCTCAAGGAAACTCAGTTTTCACATTCTATGCTTAGTGCCCTTTGAGTGCATTATCTAGGAATGAACCTGGTGAGCATCCCACACAAACGAATGCTCCACATGCGGGTTTCACATGCCACCAACTCCACATTCACAGGCAACTTCAGCGCCACAGCCGTTTTCAGATAGCCCTCAATGCAAAGGCTCTAGACGCAAATATTGGTGTGAGAGCTAATTCAATCAAGGAAATACTGCATGTTGGTGAAGGGCATATTGAAGAAGGATCAGCCGAGTGGTTCTTGTGGGAGAACAACTCCATTTGGCTCACTCACTTCACACACCATCAGGCTTCCAAGCAGCTCTCGAGGAAACTCAGTTTTCACACTCTATGCTTAGTGCCCTTTGAGTGCCTAGGAATGAAATGAAGCTTGGTGAGCATCCCACACAAACGAATGCTCCACATGCGGGTTTCACATGCCACCAACTCCACATTCACAGGCAACTTCAGTGCCACAGCCGTTTTCAGATAGCCCTCAATGAAAAGGCTCTAGACGCAAATATTGGCGTGAGAGCTAATTCAATCAAGGAAACACTGCATGTTGGTGAAGGGCATATTGAAGAAGGATCAGCCGAGTGGTTCTTGTGGGAGAACAACTCCATTTGGCTCACTAACTTCACACACCATCAGGCTTCCAAGCAGCTCTCAAGGAAACTCAGTTTTCACACTCTATGCTTAGTGCCCTTTGAGTGCCTAGGAATGAAATGAAGTTGGTGAGCATCCCACACAAACGAATGCTCCACATGCGGGTTTCACATGCCACCAACTCCACATTCTCAGGCAACTTCAGCGCCACAGCCGTTTTCAGATAGCCCTCAATGCAAAGGCTCTAGACGCAAATATTCGTGTGAGAGCTAATTCAATCAAGGAAACACTGCATGTTGGTGAAGGGCATATTGAAGAAGGATCAGCCGAGTGGTTCTTGTGGGAGAACAACTCCATTTGGCTCACTAACTTCACACACCATCAGGCTTCCAAGCAGCTCTCGCGGAAACTCAGTTTTCACAGTCTATGCTTAGTGCCCTTTGAGTGCCTAGGACTGAAATGAAGCTTGGTGAGCATCCCACACAAACGAATGCTCCACATGCGGGTTTCACATGCCACCAACTCCACATTCACAGGCAACTTCAGCGCCACAGCCGTTTTCAGATAGCCCTCAATGCGAAGGCTCTACACGCAAATATTGGTGTGAGAGCTAATTCAATCAAGGAAACACTGCATGTTGGTGAAGGGCATATTGAAGAAGGATCAGCCGAGTGGTTCTTGTGGGAGAACAACTCCATTTTGGCTCACTAACTTCACACACCATCAGGCTTCCAAGCAGCTCTCAAGGAAACTCAGTTTTCACACTCTATGCTTAGTGCCCTTTGAGTGCATTATCTAGGAATGAACCTGGTATAGCATCCCACACAAACGAATGCTCCACATGCGGGTTTCACATGCCACCAACTCCACATTCACAGGCAACTTCAGCGCCACAGCGTTTTCAGATAGCCCTCAATGCAAAGGCTCTAGATGCAAATATTGGGGTGAGAGCTAATTCAATCAAGGAAACACTGCATGTTGGTGAAGGGCATATTGAAGAAGGATCAGCCGAGTGGTTCTTGTGGGAGAACAACTCCATTTGGCTCACTAACTTCACACACCATCAGGCTTCCAAGCAGCTCTCAAGGAAACTCAGTTTTCACACTCTATGCTTAGTGCCCTTTGAGTGCCTAGGACTGAAAGGAAGCTTGGTGAGCATCCCACACAAACGAATGCTCCACATGCGGGTTTCACATGCCACCAACTCCACATTCACAGGCAACTTCAGCGCCACAGCCGTTTTCAGATAGCCCTCAATGCAAAGGCTCTAGACGCAAATATTGGTGTGAGAGCTAATTCAATCAAGGAAACACTGCATGTTGGTGAAGGGCATATTGAAGAAGGATCAGCCGAGTGGTTCTTGTGGGAGAACAACTCCATTTGGCTCACTAACTTCACACACCATCAGGCTTCCAAGCAGCTCTCAAGGAAACTCAGTTTTCACACCCTATGCTTAGTGCCCTTTGAGTGCCTAGGAATGAAATGAAGCTTGGTGAGCATCCCACACAAACGAATGCTCCACATGCGGGTTTCACATGCCACCAACTAAACATTCTCAGGCAACTTCAGCGCCACAGCCGTTTTCAGATAGCCCTCAATGCAAAGGCTCTAGACGCAAATATTGGCGTGAGAGCTAATTCAATCAAGGAAACACTGCATGTTGGTGAAGAGCATATTGAAGAAGGATCAGCCGAGTGGTTCTTGTGGGAGAACAACTCCATTTGGCTCACTCACTTCACACACCACCAGGCTTCCAAGCAGCTCTCAAGGAAACTCAGTTTTCACACTCTATGCTTAGTGCCCTTTGAGTGCCTAGGACTGATAGGAAGCTTGGTGAGCATCCCACACAAACGAATGCTCCACATGCGGGTTTCACATGCCACCAACTCCACATTCACAGGCAACTTCAGCGCCACAGCCGTTTTCAGATAGCCCTCAATGCAAAGGCTCTAGACGCAAATATTGGCATGAGAGCTAATTCAATCAAGAAAACACTGCATGTTGGTGAAGGGCATATTGAAGAAGGATCAGCCGAGTGGTTCTTGTGGGAGAACAACTCCATTTGGCTCACTAACTTCACACACCATCAGGCTTCCAAGCAGCTCTCAAGGAAACTCAGTTTTCACACTCTATGCTTAGTGCCCTTTGAGTGCATTATCTAGGAATGAACCTGTTGAGCATCCCACACAAACGAATGCTCCACATGCGGGTTTCACATGCCACCAACTCCACATTCACAGGCAACTTCAGCGCCACAGCCGTTTTCAGATAGCCCTCAATGCAAAGGCTCTAGACGCAAATATTGGTGTGAGAGCTAATTCAATCAAGGAAACACTGCATGTTGGTGAAGGGCATATTGAAGAAGGATCAGCCGAGTGGTTCTTGTGGGAGAACAACTCCATTTGGCTCACTAACTTCACACACCATCAGGCTTCAAGCAGCTCTCAAGGAAACTCAGTTTTTCACACTCTATGCTTAGTGCCCTTTGAGTGCCTAGGAATGAAATGAAGCTTGGTGAGCATCCCACACAAACGAATGCTCCACATGCGGGTTTCACATGCCACCAACTCCACATTCACAGGCAACTTCAGCGCCACAGCTGTTTTCAGATAGCCCTCAATGCAAAGGCTCTAGACGCAAATATTGGTGTGAGAGCTAATTCAACCAAGGAAACACTGCATGTTGGTGAAGAGCATATTGAAGAAGGATCAGCCGAGTGGTTCTTGTGGGAGAACAACTCCATTTGGCTCACTCACTTCACACACCACCAGGCTTCCAAGCAGCTCTCAAGGAAACTCAGTTTTCACACTCTATGCTTAGTGCCCTTTGAGTGCCTAGGACTGAAATGAAGCTTGGTGAGCATCCCACACAAACGAATGCTCCACATGCGGTTTCACATGCACCAAC
>NW_026701015.1:0-30695 GCF_030435755.1 Ochotona princeps
CTAATTCAATCAAGGAAACACTGCATGTTGGTGAAGGGCATATTGAAGAAGGATCAGCCGAGTGGTTCTTGTGGGAGAACAACTCTATTTGGCTCACTAACTTCACACACCATCAGGCTTCCAAGCAGCTCTCAAGGAAACTCAGTTTTCACACTCTATGCTTAGTGCCCTTTGAGTGCATTATCTAGGAATGAACCTAGTAGAGCATCCCACACAAACGAATGCTCCACATGCGGGTTTCACATGCCACCAACTCCACATTCACAGGCAACTTCAGCGCCACAGCCGTTTTCAGATAGCCCTCAATGCAAAGGCTCTAGACGCAAATATTGGTGTGAGAGCTAATTCAATCAAGGAAACACTGCATGTTGGTGAAGGGCATATTGAAGAAGGATCAGCCGAGTGGTTCTTGTGGGAGAACAACTCTATTTGGCTCACTAACTTCACACACCATCAGGCTTCCAAGCAGCTCTCAAGGAAACTCAGTTTTCACACTCTATGCTTAGTGCCCTTTGTATGGCTAGGACTGAAATGAACCTGGTAGAGCATCCCACACAAACGAATGCTCCACATGCGGGTTTCACATGCCACCAACTCCACATTCACAGGCAACTTCAGCGCCACAGCCGTTTTCAGATAGCCCTCAATGCAAAGGCTCTAGACGCAAATATTGGTGTGAGAGCTAATTCAATCAAGGAAACACTGCATGTTGGTGAAGGGCATATTGAAGAAGGATCAGCCGAGTGGTTCTTGTGGGAGAACAACTCCATTTGGCTCACTAACTTCACACACCATCAGGCTTCCAAGCAGCTCTCAAGGAAACTCAGTTTTCACACTCTATGCTTAGTGCTCTTTGTGTGCCTAGGACTGAAATGAAGCTTGGTGAGCATCCCACACAAACGAATGCTCCACATGCGGATTTCACATGCCACCCACTCCACATTCACAGGCAACTTCAGCGCCACAGCCGTTTTCAGATAGCCCTCAATGCAAAGGCTCTAGACGCAAATATTGGTGTGAGAGCTAATTCAATCAAGGAAACACTGCATGTTGGTGAAGGGCACATTGAAGAAGGATCAGCCGAGTGGTTCTTGTGGGAGAACAACTCCATTTGGCTCACCAACTTCACACACCATCAGGCTTCCAAGCAGCTCTCAAGGAAACTCAGTTTTCACACTCTATGCTTAGTGCGCTTTGAGTGCATTATCTAGGAATGAACCTGGTAGAGCATCCCACACAAACGAATGCTCCACATGCGGGTTTCACATGCCACCAACTCCACATTCACAGGCAACTTCAGCGCCACAGCCGTTTTCAGATAGCCCTCAATGCAAAGGCTCTAGACGCAAATATTGGTGTGAGAGCTAATTCAATCAAGGAAACACTGCATGTTGGTGAAGGGCATATTGAAGAAGGATCAGCCGAGTGGTTCTTGTGGGAGAACAACTCCATTTGGCTCACTAACTTCACACACCATCAGGCTTCCAAGCAGCTCTCAAGGAAACTCAGTTTTCACACTCTATGCTTAGTGCCCTTTGAGTGCATTATCTAGGAATCAACCTGGTAGAGCATCCCACACAAACGAATGCTCCACATGCGGGTTTCACATGCCACCAACTCCACATTCACAGGCAACTTCAGCGCCACAGCCGTTTTCAGATAGCCCTCAATGCAAAGGCTCTAGACGCCAATATTGGTGTGAGAGCTAATTCAATCAAGGAAACACTGCATGTTGGTGAAGGGCATATTGAAGAAGGATCAGCCGAGTGGTTCTTGTGGGAGAACAACTCCATTTGGCTCACTAACTTCACACACCATCAGGCTTCCAAGCAGCTCTCAAGGAAACTCAGTTTTCACACTCTATGCTTAGTGCCCTTTGAGTGCATTATCTAGGAATGAACCTGGTAGAGCATCCCACACAAACGAATGCTCCACATGCGGGTTTCACATGCCACCAACTCCACATTCACAGGCAACTTCAGCGCCACAGCCGTTTTCAGATAGCCCTCAATGCAAAGGCTCTAGACGCAAATATTGGTGTGAGAGCTAATTCAATCAAGGAAACACTGCATGTTGGTGAAGGGCATATTGAAGAAGGATCAGCCGAGTGGTTCTTGTGGGAGAACAACTCCATTTGGCTCACTAACTTCACACACCATCAGGCTTCCAAGCAGCTCTCAAGGAAACTCAGTTTTCACACTCTATGCTTAGTGCCCTTTGAGTGCATTATCTAGGAATGAACCTGGTAGAGCATCCCACACAAACGAATGCTCCACATGCGGGTTTCACATGCCACCAACTCCACATTCACAGGCAACTTCAGCGCCACAGCCGTTTTCAGATAGCCCTCAATGCAAAGGCTCTAGACGCAAATATTGGTGTGAGAGCTAATTCAATCAAGGAAACACTGCATGTTGGTGAAGGGCATATTGAAGAAGGATCAGCCGAGTGGTTCTTGTGGGAGAACAACTCCATTTGGCTCACTAACTTCACACACCATCAGGCTTCCAAGCAGCTCTCAAGGAAACTCAGTTTTCACACTCTATGCTTAGTGCCCTTTGAGTGCATTATCTAGGAATGAACCTGGTAGAGCATCCCACACAAACGAATGCTCCACATGCGGGTTTCACATGCCACCAACTCCACATTCACAGGCAACTTCAGCGCCACAGCCGTTTTCAGATAGCCCTCAATGCAAAGGCTCTAGACGCCAATATTGGTGTGAGAGCTAATTCAATCAAGGAAACACTGCATGTTGGTGAAGGGCATATTGAAGAAGGATCAGCCGAGTGGTTCTTGTGGGAGAACAACTCCATTTGGCTCACTAACTTCACACACCATCAGGCTTCCAAGCAGCTCTCAAGGAAACTCAGTTTTCACACTCTATGCTTAGTGCCCTTTGAGTGCATTATCTAGGAATGAACCTGGTAGAGCATCCCACACAAACGAATGCTCCACATGCGGGTTTCACATGCCACCAACTCCACATTCACAGGCAACTTCAGCGCCACAGCCGTTTTCAGATAGCCCTCAATGCAAAGGCTCTAGACGCAAATATTGGTGTGAGAGCTAATTCAATCAAGGAAACACTGCATGTTGGTGAAGGGCATATTGAAGAAGGATCAGCCGAGTGGTTCTTGTGGGAGAACAACTCCATTTGGCTCACTAACTTCACACACCATCAGGCTTCCAAGCAGCTCTCAAGGAAACTCAGTTTTCACACTCTATGCTTAGTGCCCTTTGAGTGCATTATCTAGGAATGAACCTGGTAGAGCATCCCACACAAACGAATGCTCCACATGCGGGTTTCACATGCCACCAACTCCACATTCACAGGCAACTTCAGCGCCACAGCCGTTTTCAGATAGCCCTCAATGCAAAGGCTCTAGACGCAAATATTGGTGTGAGAGCTAATTCAATCAAGGAAACACTGCATGTTGGTGAAGGGCATATTGAAGAAGGATCAGCCGAGTGGTTCTTGTGGGAGAACAACTCCATTTGGCTCACTAACTTCACACACCATCAGGCTTCCAAGCAGCTCTCAAGGAAACTCAGTTTTCACACTCTATGCTTAGTGCCCTTTGTATGGCTAGGACTGAAATGAACCTGGTAGAGCATCCCAGACAAATGAATGCTCCACATGCGGATTTCACATGCCACCAACTCCACATTTACAGGCAACTTCAGCGCCACAGCCGTTTTCAGATAGCCCTCAATGCAAGGGCTCTAGATGCAAATATTGGTGTGAGAGCTAATTCAATCAAGGAAACACTGCATGTTGGTGAAGGGCATATTGAAGAAGGATCAGCCGAGTGGTTCTTGTGGGAGAACAACTCCATTTGGCTCACTAACTTCACACACCATCAGGCTTCCAAGCAGCTCTCAAGGAAACTCAGTTTTCACACTCTATGCTTAGTGCCCTTTGAGTGCATTATCTAGGAATGAACCTGGTAGAGCATCCCACACAAACGAATGCTCCACATGCGGGTTTCACATGCCACCAACTCCACATTCACAGGCAACTTCAGCGCCACAGCCGTTTTCAGATAGCCCTCAATGCAAAGGCTCTAGACGCAAATATTGGTGTGAGAGCTAATTCAATCAAGGAAACACTGCATGTTGGTGAAGGGCATATTGAAGAAGGATCAGCCGAGTGGTTCTTGTGGGAGAACAACTCCATTTGGCTCACTAACTTCACACACCATCAGGCTTCCAAGCAGCTCTCAAGGAAACTCAGTTTTCACACTCTATGCTTAGTGCCCTTTGAGTGCATTATCTAGGAATGAACCTGGTAGAGCATCCCACACAAACGAATGCTCCACATGCGGGTTTCACATGCCAACAACTCCACATTCACAGGCAACTTCAGCGCCACAGCCGTTTTCAGATAGCCCTCAATGCAAAGGCTCTAGACGCAAATATTGGTGTGAGAGCTAATTCAATCAAGGAAACACTGCATGTTGGTGAAAGGCACATTGAAGAAGGATCAGCCGAGTGGTTCTTGTGGGAGAACAACTCCATTTGGCTCACTAACTTCACACACCATCAGGCTTCCAAGCAGCTCTCAAGGAAACTCAGTTTTCACACTCTATGCTTAGTGCCCTTTGAGTGCATTATCTAGGAATGAACCTGGTAGAGCAACCCACACAAACGAATGCTCCACATGCGGGTTTCACATGCCACCAACTCCACATTCACAGGCAACTTCAGCGCCACAGCCGTTTTCAGATAGCCCTCAATGCAAAGGCTCTAGACGCAAATATTGGTGTGAGAGCTAATTCAATCAAGGAAACACTGCATGTTGGTGAAGGGCATATTGAAGAAGGATCAGCCGAGTGGTTCTTGTGGGAGAACAACTCCATTTGGCTCACTAACTTCACACACCATCAGGCTTCCATGCAGCTCTCAAGGAAACTCAGTTTTCACACTCTATGCTTAGTGCTCTTTGTGTGCCTAGGACTGAAATGAAGCTTGGTGAGCATCCCACACAAACGAATGCTCCACATGCGGATTTCACATGCCACCAACTCCACATTCACAGGCAACTTCAGCGCCACAGCCGTTTTCAGATAGCCCTCAATGCAAAGGCTCTAGACGCAAATATTGGTGTGAGAGCTAATTCAATCAAGGAAACACTGCATGTTGGTGAAGGGCATATTGAAGAAGGATCAGCCGAGTGGTTCTTGTGGGAGAACAACTCCATTTGGCTCACCAACTTCACACACCATCAGGCTTCCAAGCAGCTCTCAAGGAAACTCAGTTTTCACACTCTATGCTTAGTGCCCTTTGAGTGCATTATCTAGGAATGAACCTGGTAGAGCATCCCACACAAACGAATGCTCCACATGCGGGTTTCACATGCCACCAACTCCACATTCACAGGCAACTTCAGCGCCACAGCCGTTTTCAGATAGCCCTCAATGCAAAGGCTCTAGACGCAAATATTGGTGTGAGAGCTAATTCAATCAAGGAAACACTGCATGTTGGTGAAGGGCATATTGAAGAAGGATCAGCCGAGTGGTTCTTGTGGGAGAACAACTCCATTTGGCTCACTAACTTCACACACCATCAGGCTTCCAAGCAGCTCTCAAGGAAACTCAGTTTTCACACTCTATGCTTAGTGCCCTTTGAGTGCATTATCTAGCAATGAACCTGGTAGAGCATCCCACACAAACGAATGCTCCACATGCGGGTTTCACATGCCACCAACTCCACATTCACAGGCAACTTCAGCGCCACAGCCGTTTTCAGATAGCCCTCAATGCAAAGGCTCTAGACGCAAATATTGGTGTGAGAGCTAATTCAATCAAGGAAACACTGCATGTTGGTGAAGGGCATATTGAAGAAGGATCAGCCGAGTGGTTCTTGTGGGAGAACAACTCTATTTGGCTCACTAACTTCACACACCATCAGGCTTCCAAGCAGCTCTCAAGGAAACTCAGTTTTCACACTCTATGCTTAGTGCCCTTTGTATGGCTAGGACTGAAATGAACCTGGTAGAGCATCCCACACAAGCGAATTCTCCACATGCGGGTTTCACATGCCACCAACTCCACATTCACAGGCAACTTCAGCGCCACAGCCGTTTTCAGATAGCCCTCAATGCAAAGGCTCTAGACGCAAATATTGGTGTGAGAGCTAATTCAATCAAGGAAACACTGCATGTTGGTGAAGGGCATATTGAAGAAGGATCAGCCGAGTGGTTCTTGTGGGAGAACAACTCCATTTGGCTCACTAACTTCACACACCATCAGGCTTCCAAGCAGCTCTCAAGGAAACTCAGTTTTCACACTCTATGCTTAGTGCTCTTTGTGTGCCTAGGACTGAAATGAAGCTTGGTGAGCATCCCACACAAACGAATGCTCCACATGCGGATTTCACATGCCACCAACTCCACATTCACAGGCAACTTCAGCGCCACAGCCGTTTTCAGATAGCCCTCAATGCAAAGGCTCTAGACGCAAATATTGGTGTGAGAGCTAATTCAATCAAGGAAACACTGCATGTTGGTGAAGGGCATATTGAAGAAGGATCAGCCGAGTGGTTCTTGTGGGAGAACAACTCCATTTGGCTCACTAACTTCACACACCATCAGGCTTCCAAGCAGCTCTCAAGGAAACTCAGTTTTCACACTCTATGCTTAGTGCCCTTTGAGTGCATTATCTAGGAATGAACCTGGTAGAGCATCCCACACAAACGAATGCTCCACATGCGGGTTTCACATGCCACCAACTCCACATTCACAGGCAACTTCAGCGCCACAGCCGTTTTCAGATAGCCCTCAATGCAAAGGCTCTAGACGCAAATATTGGTGTGAGAGCTAATTCAATCAAGGAAACACTGCATGTTGGTGAAGGGCATATTGAAGAAGGATCAGCCGAGTGGTTCTTGTGGGAGAACAACTCCATTTGGCTCACTAACTTCACACACCATCAGGCTTCCAAGCAGCTCTCAAGGAAACTCAGTTTTCACACTCTATGCTTAGTGCCCTTTGAGTGCATTATCTAGGAATGAACCTGGTAGAGCATCCCACACAAACGAATGCTCCACATGCGGGTTTCACATGCCACCAACTCCACATTCACAGGCAACTTCAGCGCCACAGCCGTTTTCAGATAGCCCTCAATGCAAAGGCTCTAGACGCCAATATTGGTGTGAGAGCTAATTCAATCAAGGAAACACTGCATGTTGGTGAAGGGCATATTGAAGAAGGATCAGCCGAGTGGTTCTTGTGGGAGAACAACTCCATTTGGCTCACTAACTTCACACACCATCAGGCTTCCAAGCAGCTCTCAAGGAAACTCAGTTTTCACACTCTATGCTTAGTGCCCTTTGAGTGCATTATCTAGGAATGAACCTGGTAGAGCATCCCACACAAACGAATGCTCCACATGCGGGTTTCACATGCCACCAACTCCACATTCACAGGCAACTTCAGCGCCACAGCCGTTTTCAGATAGCCCTCAATGCAAAGGCTCTAGACGCAAATATTGGTGTGAGAGCTAATTCAATCAAGGAAACACTGCATGTTGGTGAAGGGCATATTGAAGAAGGATCAGCCGAGTGGTTCTTGTGGGAGAACAACTCCATTTGGCTCACTAACTTCACACACCATCAGGCTTCCAAGCAGCTCTCAAGGAAACTCAGTTTTCACACTCTATGCTTAGTGCCCTTTGTATGGCTAGGACTGAAATGAACCTGGTAGAGCATCCCAGACAAATGAATGCTCCACATGCGGATTTCACATGCCACCAACTCCACATTTACAGGCAACTTCAGCGCCACAGCCGTTTTCAGATAGCCCTCAATGCAAAGGCTCTAGATGCAAATATTGGTGTGAGAGCTAATTCAATCAAGGAAACACTGCATGTTGGTGAAGGGCATATTGAAGAAGGATCAGCCGAGTGGTTCTTGTGGGAGAACAACTCCATTTGGCTCACTAACTTCACACACCATCAGGCTTCCAAGCAGCTCTCAAGGAAACTCAGTTTTCACACTCTATGCTTAGTGCCCTTTGAGTGCATTATCTAGGAATGAACCTGGTAGAGCATCCCACACAAACGAATGCTCCACATGCGGGTTTCACATGCCACCAACTCCACATTCACAGGCAACTTCAGCGCCACAGCCGTTTTCAGATAGCCCTCAATGCAAAGGCTCTAGACGCAAATATTGGTGTGAGAGCTAATTCAATCAAGGAAACACTGCATGTTGGTGAAGGGCATATTGAAGAAGGATCAGCCGAGTGGTTCTTGTGGGAGAACAACTCCATTTGGCTCACTAACTTCACACACCATCAGGCTTCCAAGCAGCTCTCAAGGAAACTCAGTTTTCACACTCTATGCTTAGTGCCCTTTGAGTGCATTATCTAGGAATGAACCTGGTAGAGCATCCCACACAAACGAATGCTCCACATGCGGGTTTCACATGCCAACAACTCCACATTCACAGGCAACTTCAGCGCCACAGCCGTTTTCAGATAGCCCTCAATGCAAAGGCTCTAGACGCAAATATTGGTGTGAGAGTTAATTCAATCAAGGAAACACTGCATGTTGGTGAAAGGCACATTGAAGAAGGATCAGCCGAGTGGTTCTTGTGGGAGAACAACTCCATTTGGCTCACTAACTTCACACACCATCAGGCTTCCAAGCAGCTCTCAAGGAAACTCAGTTTTCACACTCTATGCTTAGTGCCCTTTGAGTGCATTATCTAGGAATGAACCTGGTAGAGCAACCCACACAAACGAATGCTCCACATGCGGGTTTCACATGCCACCAACTCCACATTCACAGGCAACTTCAGCGCCACAGCCGTTTTCAGATAGCCCTCAATGCAAAGGCTCTAGACGCAAATATTGGTGTGAGAGCTAATTCAATCAAGGAAACACTGCATGTTGGTGAAGGGCATATTGAAGAAGGATCAGCCGAGTGGTTCTTGTGGGAGAACAACTCCATTTGGCTCACTAACTTCACACACCATCAGGCTTCCAAGCAGCTCTCAAGGAAACTCAGTTTTCACACTCTATGCTTAGTGCCCTTTGAGTGCATTATCTAGGAATGAACCTGGTAGAGCATCCCACACAAACGAATGCTCCACATGCGGGTTTCACATGCCAACAACTCCACATTCACAGGCAACTTCAGCGCCACAGCCATTTTCAGATAGCCCTCAATGCAAAGGCTCTAGACGCAAATATTGGTGTGAGAGCTAATTCAATCAAGGAAACACTGCATGTTGGTGAAGGGCATATTGAAGAAGGATCAGCCGAGTGGTTCTTGTGGGAGAACAACTCCATTTGGCTCACTAACTTCACACACCATCAGGCTTCCAAGCAGCTCTCAAGGAAACTCAGTTTTCACACTCTATGCTTAGTGCCCTTTGAGTGCATTATCTAGGAATCAACCTGGTAGAGCATCCAACAGAAACGAATGCTCCACATGCGGGTTTCACATGCCACCAACTCCACATTCACAGGCAACTTCAACGCCACAGCCGTTTTCAGATAGCCCTCAATGCAAAGGCTCTAGACGCAAATATTGGTGTGAGAGCTAATTCAATCAAGGAAACACTGCATGTTGGTGAAGGGCATATTGAAGAAGGATCAGCCGAGTGGTTCTTGTGGGAGAACAACTCCATTTGGCTCACTAACTTCACACACCATCAGGCTTCCAAGCAGCTCTCAAAGAAACTCAGTTTTCACACTCTATGCTTAGTGCTCTTTGTGTGCCTAGGACTGAAATGAAGCTTGGTGAGCATCCCACACAAACGAATGCTCCACATGCGGATTTCACATGCCACCAACTCCACATTCACAGGCAACTTCAGCGCCACAGCCGTTTTCAGATAGCCCTCAATGCAAAGGCTCTAGACGCAAATATTGGTGTGAGAGCTAATTCAATCAAGGAAACACTGCATGTTGGTGAAGGGCATATTGAAGAAGGATCAGCCGAGTGGTTCTTGTGTGAGAACAACTCCATTTGGCTCACTAACTTCACACACCATCAGGCTTCCAAGCAGCTCTCAAGGAAACTCAGTTTTCACACTCTATGCTTAGTGCCCTTTGTATGGCTAGGACTGAAATGAACCTGGTAGAGCATCCCACACAAACGAATGCTCCACATGCGGGTTTCACATGCCACCAACTCCACATTCACAGGCAACTTCAGCGCCACAGCCGTTTTCAGATAGCCCTAAATGCAAAGGCTCTAGACGCAAATATTGGTGTGAGAGCTAATTCAATCAAGGAAACACTGCATGTTGGTGAAGGGCATATTGAAGAAGGATCAGCCGAGTGGTTCTTGTGGGAGAACAACTCCATTTGGCTCACTAACTTCACACACCATCAGGCTTCCAAGCAGCTCTCAAGGAAACTCAGTTTTCACACTCTATGCTTAGTGCCCTTTGAGTGCATTATCTAGCAATGAACCTGGTAGAGCATCCCACACAAACGAATGCTCCACATGCGGGTTTCACATGCCACCAACTCCACATTCACAGGCAACTTCAGCGCCACAGCCGTTTTCAGATAGCCCTCAATGCAAAGGCTCTAGACGCCAATATTGGTGTGAGAGCTAATTCAATCAAGGAAACACTGCATGTTGGTGAAGGGCATATTGAAGAAGGATCAGCCGAGTGGTTCTTGTGGGAGAACAACTCCATTTGGCTCACTAACTTCACACACCATCAGGCTTCCAAGCAGCTCTCAAGGAAACTCAGTTTTCACACTCTATGCTTAGTGCCCTTTGAGTGCATTATCTAGGAATGAACCTGGTAGAGCATCCCACACAAACGAATGCTCCACATGCGGGTTTCACATGCCACCAACTCCACATTCACAGGCAACTTCAGCGCCACAGCCGTTTTCAGATAGCCCTCAATGCAAAGGCTCTAGACGCAAATATTGGTGTGAGAGCTAATTCAATCAAGGAAACACTGCATGTTGGTGAAGGGCATATTGAAGAAGGATCAGCCGAGTGGTTCTTGTGGGAGAACAACTCCATTTGGCTCACTAACTTCACACACCATCAGGCTTCCAAGCAGCTCTCAAGGAAACTCAGTTTTCACACTCTATGCTTAGTGCCCTTTGAGTGCATTATCTAGGAATGAACCTGGTAGAGCATCCCACACAAACGAATGCTCCACATGCGGGTTTCACATGCCACCAACTCCACATTCACAGGCAACTTCAGCGCCACAGCCGTTTTCAGATAGCCCTCAATGCAAAGGCTCTAGACGCAAATATTGGTGTGAGAGCTAATTCAATCAAGGAAACACTGCATGTTGGTGAAGGGCATATTGAAGAAGGATCAGCCGAGTGGTTCTTGTGGGAGAACAACTCCATTTGGCTCACTAACTTCACACACCATCAGGCTTCCAAGCAGCTCTCAAGGAAACTCAGTTTTCACACTCTATGCTTAGTGCCCTTTGTATGGCTAGGACTGAAATGAACCTGGTAGAGCATCCCAGACAAATGAATGCTCCACATGCGGATTTCACATGCCAACAACTCCACATTTACAGGCAACTTCAGCGCCACAGCCGTTTTCAGATAGCCCTCAATGCAAAGGCTCTAGATGCAAATATTGGTGTGAGAGCTAATTCAATCAAGGAAACACTGCATGTTGGTGAAGGGCATATTGAAGAAGGATCAGCCGAGTGGTTCTTGTGGGAGAACAACTCCATTTGGCTCACTAACTTCACACACCATCAGGCTTCCAAGCAGCTCTCAAGGAAACTCAGTTTTCACACTCTATGCTTAGTGCCCTTTGAGTGCATTATCTAGGAATGAACCTGGTAGAGCATCGCACACAAACGAATGCTCCACATGCGGGTTTCACATGCCACCAACTCCACATTCACAGGCAACTTCAGCGCCACAGCCGTTTTCAGATAGCCCTCAATGCAAAGGCTCTAGACGCAAATATTGGTGTGAGAGCTAATTCAATCAAGGAAACACTGCATGTTGGTGAAGGGCATATTGAAGAAGGATCAGCCGAGTGGTTCTTGTGGGAGAACAACTCCATTTGGCTCACTAACTTCACACACCATCAGGCTTCCAAGCAGCTCTCAAGGAAACTCAGTTTTCACACTCTATGCTTAGTGCCCTTTGTATGGCTAGGACTGAAATGAACCTGGTAGAGCATCCCACACAAACGAATGCTCCACATGCGGGTTTCACATGCCACCAACTCCACATTCACAGGCAACTTCAGCGCCACAGCCGTTTTCAGATAGCCCTCAATGCAAAGGCTCTAGACGCAAATATTGGTGTGAGAGCTAATTCAATCAAGGAAACACTGCATGTTGGTGAAGGGCACATTGAAGAAGGATCAGCCGAGTGGTTCTTGTGGGAGAACAACTCCATTTGGCTCACTAACTTCACACACCATCAGGCTTCCAAGCAGCTCTCAAGGAAACTCAGTTTTCACACTCTATGCTTAGTGCCCTTTGAGTGCATTATCTAGGAATGAACCTGGTAGAGCAACCCACACAAACGAATGCTCCACATGCGGGTTTCACATGCCACCAACTCCACATTCACAGGCAACTTCAGCGCCACAGCCGTTTTCAGATAGCCCTCAATGCAAAGGCTCTAGACGCAAATATTGGTGTGAGAGCTAATTCAATCAAGGAAACACTGCATGTTGGTGAAGGGCATATTGAAGAAGGATCAGCCGAGTGGTTCTTGTGGGAGAACAACTCCATTTGGCTCACTAACTTCACACACCATCAGGCTTCCAAGCAGCTCTCAAGGAAACTCAGTTTTCACACTCTATGCTTAGTGCCCTTTGAGTGCATTATCTAGGAATGAACCTGGTAGAGCATCCCACACAAACGAATGCTCCACATGCGGGTTTCACATGCCAACAACTCCACATTCACAGGCAACTTCAGCGCCACAGCCATTTTCAGATAGCCCTCAATGCAAAGGCTCTAGACGCAAATATTGGTGTGAGAGCTAATTCAATCAAGGAAACACTGCATGTTGGTGAAGGGCATATTGAAGAAGGATCAGCCGAGTGGTTCTTGTGGGAGAACAACTCCATTTGGCTCACTAACTTCACACACCATCAGGCTTCCAAGCAGCTCTCAAGGAAACTCAGTTTTCACACTCTATGCTTAGTGCCCTTTGTATGGCTAGGACTGAAATGAACCTGGTAGAGCATCCCACACAAACGAATGCTCCACATGCGGGTTTCACATGCCACCAACTCCACATTCACAGGCAACTTCAGCGCCACAGCCGTTTTCAGATAGCCCTCAATGCAAAGGCTCTAGACGCAAATATTGGTGTGAGAGCTAATTCAATCAAGGAAACACTGCATGTTGGTGAAGGGCATATTGAAGAAGGATCAGCCGAGTGGTTCTTGTGGGAGAACAACTCCATTTGGCTCACTAACTTCACACACCATCAGGCTTCCAAGCAGCTCTCAAGGAAACTCAGTTTTCACACTCTATGCTTAGTGCCCTTTGTATGGCTAGGACTGAAATGAACCTGGTAGAGCATCCCAGACAAATGAATGCTCCACATGCGGATTTCACATGCCACCAACTCCACATTTACAGGCAACTTCAGCGCCACAGCCGTTTTCAGATAGCCCTCAATGCAAAGGCTCTAGATGCAAATATTGGTGTGAGAGCTAATTCAATCAAGGAAACACTGCATGTTGGTGAAGGGCATATTGAAGAAGGATCAGCCGAGTGGTTCTTGTGGGAGAACAACTCCATTTGGCTCACTAACTTCACACACCATCAGGCTTCCAAGCAGCTCTCAAGGAAACTCAGTTTTCACACTCTATGCTTAGTGCCCTTTGAGTGCATTATCTAGGAATGAACCTGGTAGAGCATCCCACACAAACGAATGCTCCACATGCGGGTTTCACATGCCACCAACTCCACATTCACAGGCAACTTCAGTGCCACAGCCGTTTTCAGATAGCCCTCAATGCAAAGGCTCTAGACGCAAATATTGGTGTGAGAGCTAATTCAATCAAGGAAACACTGCATGTTGGTGAAGGGCATATTGAAGAAGGATCAGCCGAGTGGTTCTTGTGGGAGAACAACTCCATTTGGCTCACTAACTTCAGACACCATCAGGCTTCCAAGCAGCTCTCAAGGAAACTCAGTTTTCACACTCTATGCTTAGTGCCCTTTGTATGGCTAGGACTGAAATGAACCTGGTAGAGCATCCCACACAAACGAATGCTCCACATGCGGGTTTCACATGCCACCAACTCCACATTCACAGGCAACTTCAGCGCCACAGCCGTTTTCAGATAGCCCTCAATGCAAAGGCTCTAGACGCAAATATTGGTGTGAGAGCTAATTCAATCAAGGAAACACTGCATGTTGGTGAAGGGCACATTGAAGAAGGATCAGCCGAGTGGTTCTTGTGGGAGAACAACTCCATTTGGCTCACTAACTTCACACACCATCAGGCTTCCAAGCAGCTCTCAAGGAAACTCAGTTTTCACACTCTATGCTTAGTGCCCTTTGAGTGCATTATCTAGGAATGAACCTGGTAGAGCAACCAACACAAACGAATGCTCCACATGCGGGTTTCACATGCCACCAACTCCACATTCACAGGCAACTTCAGCGCCACAGCCGTTTTCAGATAGCCCTCAATGCAAAGGCTCTAGACGCAAATATTGGTGTGAGAGCTAATTCAATCAAGGAAACACTGCATGTTGGTGAAGGGCATATTGAAGAAGGATCAGCCGAGTGGTTCTTGTGGGAGAACAACTCCATTTGGCTCACTAACTTCACACACCATCAGGCTTCCAAGCAGCTCTCAAGGAAACTCAGTTTTCACACTCTATGCTTAGTGCCCTTTGAGTGCATTATCTAGGAATGAACCTGGTAGAGCATCCCACACAAACGAATGCTCCACATGCGGGTTTCACATGCCAACAACTCCACATTCACAGGCAACTTCAGCGCCACAGCCATTTTCAGATAGCCCTCAATGCAAAGGCTCTAGACGCAAATATTGGTGTGAGAGCTAATTCAATCAAGGAAACACTGCATGTTGGTGAAGGGCATATTGAAGAAGGATCAGCCGAGTGGTTCTTGTGGGAGAACAACTCCATTTGGCTCACTAACTTCACACACCATCAGGCTTCCAAGCAGCTCTCAAGGAAACTCAGTTTTCACACTCTATGCTTAGTGCCCTTTGTATGGCTAGGACTGAAATGAACCTGGTAGAGCATCCCACACAAACGAATGCTCCACATGCGGGTTTCACATGCCACCAACTCCACATTCACAGGCAACTTCAGCGTCACAGCCGTTTTCAGATAGCCCTCAATGCAAAGGCTCTAGACGCAAATATTGGTGTGAGAGCTAATTCAATCAAGGAAACACTGCATGTTGGTGAAGGGCATATTGAAGAAGGATCAGCCGAGTGGTTCTTGTGGGAGAACAACTCCATTTGGCTCACTAACTTCACACACCATCAGGCTTCCAAGCAGCTCTCAAGGAAACTCAGTTTTCACACTCTATGCTTAGTGCCCTTTGAGTGCATTATCTAGGAATCAACCTGGTAGAGCATCCAACAGAAACGAATGCTCCACATGCGGGTTTCACATGCCACCAACTCCACATTCACAGGCAACTTCAGCGCCACAGCCGTTTTCAGATAGCCCTCAATGCAAAGGCTCTAGACGCAAATATTGGTGTGAGAGCTAATTCAATCAAGGAAACACTGCATGTTGGTGAAGGGCATATTGAAGAAGGATCAGCCGAGTGGTTCTTGTGGGAGAACAACTCCATTTGGCTCACTAACTTCACACACCATCAGGCTTCCAAGCAGCTCTCAAGGAAACTCAGTTTTCACACTCTATGCTTAGTGCTCTTTGTGTGCCTAGGACTGAAATGAAGCTTGGTGAGCATCCCACACAAACGAATGCTCCACATGCGGATTTCACATGCCACCAACTCCACATTCACAGGCAACTTCAGCGCCACAGCCGTTTTCAGATAGCCCTCAATGCAAAGGCTCTAGACGCAAATATTGGTGTGAGAGCTAATTCAATCAAGGAAACACTGCATGTTGGTGAAGGGCATATTGAAGAAGGATCAGCCGAGTGGTTCTTGTGGGAGAACAACTCCATTTGGCTCACTAACTTCACACACCATCAGGCTTCCAAGCAGCTCTCAAGGAAACTCAGTTTTCACACTCTATGCTTAGTGCCCTTTGTATGGCTAGGACTGAAATGAACCTGGTAGAGCATCCCACACAAACGAATGCTCCACATGCGGGTTTCACATGCCACCAACTCCACATTCACAGGCAACTTCAGCGCCACAGCCGTTTTCAGATAGCCCTAAATGCAAAGGCTCTAGACGCAAATATTGGTGTGAGAGCTAATTCAATCAAGGAAACACTGCATGTTGGTGAAGGGCATATTGAAGAAGGATCAGCCAAGTGGTTCTTGTGGGAGAACAACTCCATTTGGCTCACTAACTTCACACACCATCAGGCTTCCAAGCAGCTCTCAAGGAAACTCAGTTTTCACACTCTATGCTTAGTGCCCTTTGAGTGCATTATCTAGGAATGAACCTGGTAGAGCATCCCACACAAACGAATGCTCCACATGCGGGTTTCACATGCCACCAACTCCACATTCACAGGCAACTTCAGCGCCACAGCCGTTTTCAGATAGCCCTCAATGCAAAGGCTCTAGACGCAAATATTGGTGTGAGAGCTAATTCAATCAAGGAAACACTGCATGTTGGTGAAGGGCATATTGAAGAAGGATCAGCCGAGTGGTTCTTGTGGGAGAACAACTCCATTTGGCTCACTAACTTCACACACCATCAGGCTTCCAAGCAGCTCTCAAGGAAACTCAGTTTTCACACTCTATGCTTAGTGCCCTTTGAGTGCATTATCTAGGAATGAACCTGGTAGAGCATCCCACACAAACGAATGCTCCACATGCGGGTTTCACATGCCACCAACTCCACATTCACAGGCAACTTCAGCGCCACAGCCGTTTTCAGATAGCCCTCAATGCAAAGGCTCTAGACGCAAATATTGGTGTGAGAGCTAATTCAATCAAGGAAACACTGCATGTTGGTGAAGGGCATATTGAAGAAGGATCAGCCGAGTGGTTCTTGTGGGAGAACAACTCCATTTGGCTCACTAACTTCACACACCATCAGGCTTCCAAGCAGCTCTCAAGGAAACTCAGTTTTCACACTCTATGCTTAGTGCCCTTTGTATGGCTAGGACTGAAATGAACCTGGTAGAGCATCCCACACAAACGAATGCTCCACATGCGGGTTTCACATGCCACCAACTCCACATTCACAGGCAACTTCAGCGCCACAGCCGTTTTCAGATAGCCCTCAATGCAAAGGCTCTAGACGCAAATATTGGTGTGAGAGCTAATTCAATCAAGGAAACACTGCATGTTGGTGAAGGGCACATTGAAGAAGGATCAGCCGAGTGGTTCTTGTGGGAGAACAACTCCATTTGGCTCACTAACTTCACACACCATCAGGCTTCCAAGCAGCTCTCAAGGAAACTCAGTTTTCACACTCTATGCTTAGTGCCCTTTGTATGGCTAGGACTGAAATGAACCTGGTAGAGCATCCCACACAAACGAATGCTCCACATGCGGGTTTCACATGCCACCAACTCCACATTCACAGGCAACTTCAGCGCCACAGCCGTTTTCAGATAGCCCTCAATGCAAAGGCTCTAGACGCAAATATTGGTGTGAGAGCTAATTCAATCAAGGAAACACTGCATGTTGGTGAAGGGCATATTGAAGAAGGATCAGCCGAGTGGTTCTTGTGGGAGAACAACTCCATTTGGCTCACTAACTTCACACACCATCAGGCTTCCAAGCAGCTCTCAAGGAAACTCAGTTTTCACACTCTATGCTTAGTGCCCTTTGAGTGCATTATCTAGGAATCAACCTGGTAGAGCATCCAACAGAAACGAATGCTCCACATGCGGGTTTCACATGCCACCAACTCCACATTCACAGGCAACTTCAGCGCCACAGCCGTTTTCAGATAGCCCTCAATGCAAAGGCTCTAGACGCAAATATTGGTGTGAGAGCTAATTCAATCAAGGAAACACTGCATGTTGGTGAAGGGCATATTGAAGAAGGATCAGCTGAGTGGTTCTTGTGGGAGAACAACTCCATTTGGCTCACTAACTTCACACACCATCAGGCTTCCAAGCAGCTCTCAAGGAAACTCAGTTTTCACACTCTATGCTTAGTGCTCTTTGTGTGCCTAGGACTGAAATGAAGCTTGGTGAGCATCCCACACAAACGAATGCTCCACATGCGGATTTCACATGCCACCAACTCCACATTCACAGGCAACTTCAGCGCCACAGCCGTTTTCAGATAGCCCTCAATGCAAAGGCTCTAGACGCAAATATTGGTGTGAGAGCTAATTCAATCAAGGAAACACTGCATGTTGGTGAAGGGCATATTGAAGAAGGATCAGCCGAGTGGTTCTTGTGGGAGAACAACTCCATTTGGCTCACTAACTTCACACACCATCAGGCTTCCAAGCAGCTCTCAAGGAAACTCAGTTTTCACACTCTATGCTTAGTGCCCTTTGTATGGCTAGGACTGAAATGAACCTGGTAGAGCATCCCACACAAACGAATGCTCCACATGCGGGTTTCACATGCCACCAACTCCACATTCACAGGCAACTTCAGCGCCACAGCCGTTTTCAGATAGCCCTCAATGCAAAGGCTCTAGATGCAAATATTGGTGTGAGAGCTAATTCAATCAAGGAAACACTGCATGTTGGTGAAGGGCATATTGAAGAAGGATCAGCCGAGTGGTTCTTGTGGGAGAACAACTCCATTTGGCTCACTAACTTCACACACCATCAGGCTTCCAAGCAGCTCTCAAGGAAACTCAGTTTTCACACTCTATGCTTAGTGCCCTTTGAGTGCATTATCTAGGAATGAACCTGGTAGAGGATCCCACACAAACGAATGCTCCACATGCGGGTTTCACATGCCACCAACTCCACATTCACAGGCAACTTCAGCGCCACAGCCGTTTTCAGATAGCCCTCAATGCAAAGGCTCTAGACGCAAATATTGGTGTGAGAGCTAATTCAATCAAGGAAACACTGCATGTTGGTGAAGGGCATATTGAAGAAGGATCAGCCGAGTGGTTCTTGTGGGAGAACAACTCCATTTGGCTCACTAACTTCACACACCATCAGGCTTCCAAGCAGCTCTCAAGGAAACTCAGTTTTCACACTCTATGCTTAGTGCCCTTTGAGTGCATTATCTAGCAATGAACCTGGTAGAGCATCCCACACAAACGAATGCTCCACATGCGGGATTCACATGCCACCAACTCCACATTCACAGGCAACTTCAGCGCCACAGCCGTTTTCAGATAGCCCTCAATGCAAAGGCTCTAGATGCAAATATTGGTGTGAGAGCTAATTCAATCAAGGAAACACTGCATGTTGGTGAAGGGCATATTGAAGAAGGATCAGCCGAGTGGTTCTTGTGGGAGAACAACTCCATTTGGCTCACTAACTTCACACACCATCAGGCTTCCAAGCAGCTCTCAAGGAAACTCAGTTTTCACACTCTATGCTTAGTGCCCTTTGTATGGCTAGGACTGAAATGAACCTGGTAGAGCATCCCACACAAACGAATGCTCCACATGCGGGTTTCACATGCCACCAACTCCACATTCACAGGCAACTTCAGCGCCACAGCCCTTTTCAGATAGCCCTCAATGCAAAGGCTCTAGATGCAAATATTGGTGTGAGAGCTAATTCAATCAAGGAAACACTGCATGTTGGTGAAGGGCATATTGAAGAAGGATCAGCCGAGTGGTTCTTGTGGGAGAACAACTCCATTTGGCTCACTAACTTCACACACCATCAGGCTTCCAAGCAGCTCTCAAGGAAACTCAGTTTTCACACTCTATGCTTAGTGCCCTTTGAGTGCATTATCTAGGAATGAACCTGGTAGAGCATCCCACACAAACGAATGCTCCACATGCGGGTTTCACATGCCACCAACTCCACATTCACAGGCAACTTCAGCGCCACAGCCGTTTTCAGATAGCCCTCAATGCAAAGGCTCTAGACGCAAATATTGGTGTGAGAGCTAATTCAATCAAGGAAACACTGCATGTTGGTGAAGGGCATATTGAAGAAGGATCAGCCGAGTGGTTCTTGTGGGAGAACAACTCCATTTGGCTCACTAACTTCACACACCATCAGGCTTCCAAGCAGCTCTCAAGGAAACTCAGTTTTCACACTCTATGCTTAGTGCCCTTTGTATGGCTAGGACTGAAATGAACCTGGTAGAGCATCCCACACAAACGAATGCTCCACATGCGGGTTTCACATGCCACCAACTCCACATTCACAGGCAACTTCAGCGCCACAGCCGTTTTCAGATAGCCCTCAATGCAAAGGCTCTAGACGCAAATATTGGTGTGAGAGCTAATTCAATCAAGGAAACACTGCATGTTGGTGAAGGGCACATTGAAGAAGGATCAGCCGAGTGGTTCTTGTGGGAGAACAACTCCATTTGGCTCACTAACTTCACACACCATCAGGCTTCCAAGCAGCTCTCAAGGAAACTCAGTTTTCACACTCTATGCTTAGTGCCCTTTGTATGGCTAGGACTGAAATGAACCTGGTAGAGCATCCCACACAAACGAATGCTCCACATGCGGGTTTCACATGCCACCAACTCCACATTCACAGGCAACTTCAGCGCCACAGCCGTTTTCAGATAGCCCTCAATGCAAAGGCTCTAGACGCAAATATTGGTGTGAGAGCTAATTCAATCAAGGAAACACTGCATGTTGGTGAAGGGCATATTGAAGAAGGATCAGCCGAGTGGTTCTTGTGGGAGAACAACTCCATTTGGCTCACTAACTTCACACACCATCAGGCTTCCAAGCAGCTCTCAAGGAAACTCAGTTTTCACACTCTATGCTTAGTGCCCTTTGAGTGCATTATCTAGGAATCAACCTGGTAGAGCATCCAACAGAAACGAATGCTCCACATGCGGGTTTCACATGCCACCAACTCCACATTCACAGGCAACTTCAGCGCCACAGCCGTTTTCAGATAGCCCTCAATGCAAAGGCTCTAGACGCAAATATTGGTGTGAGAGCTAATTCAATCAAGGAAACACTGCATGTTGGTGAAGGGCATATTGAAGAAGGATCAGCCGAGTGGTTCTTGTGGGAGAACAACTCCATTTGGCTCACTAACTTCACACACCATCAGGCTTCCAAGCAGCTCTCAAGGAAACTCAGTTTTCACACTCTATGCTTAGTGCTCTTTGTGTGCCTAGGACTGAAATGAAGCTTGGTGAGCATCCCACACAAACGAATGCTCCACATGCGGATTTCACATGCCACCAACTCCACATTCACAGGCAACTTCAGCGCCACAGCCGTTTTCAGATAGCCCTCAATGCAAAGGCTCTAGACGCAAATATTGGTGTGAGAGCTAATTCAATCAAGGAAACACTGCATGTTGGTGAAGGGCATATTGAAGAAGGATCAGCCGAGTGGTTCTTGTGGGAGAACAACTCCATTTGGCTCACTAACTTCACACACCATCAGGCTTCCAAGCAGCTCTCAAGGAAACTCAGTTTTCACACTCTATGCTTAGTGCCCTTTGTATGGCTAGGACTGAAATGAACCTGGTAGAGCATCCCACACAAACGAATGCTCCACATGCGGGTTTCACATGCCACCAACTCCACATTCACAGGCAACTTCAGCGCCACAGCCCTTTTCAGATAGCCCTCAATGCAAAGGCTCTAGATGCAAATATTGGTGTGAGAGCTAATTCAATCAAGGAAACACTGCATGTTGGTGAAGGGCATATTGAAGAAGGATCAGCCGAGTGGTTCTTGTGGGAGAACAACTCCATTTGGCTCACTAACTTCACACACCATCAGGCTTCCAAGCAGCTCTCAAGGAAACTCAGTTTTCACACTCTATGCTTAGTGCCCTTTGAGTGCATTATCTAGGAATGAACCTGGTAGAGGATCCCACACAAACGAATGCTCCACATGCGGGTTTCACATGCCACCAACTCCACATTCACAGGCAACTTCAGCGCCACAGCCGTTTTCAGATAGCCCTCAATGCAAAGGCTCTAGACGCAAATATTGGTGTGAGAGCTAATTCAATCAAGGAAACACTGCATGTTGGTGAAGGGCATATTGAAGAAGGATCAGCCGAGTGGTTCTTGTGGGAGAACAACTCCATTTGGCTCACTAACTTCACACACCATCAGGCTTCCAAGCAGCTCTCAAGGAAACTCAGTTTTCACACTCTATGCTTAGTGCCCTTTGAGTGCATTATCTAGCAATGAACCTGGTAGAGCATCCCACACAAACGAATGCTCCACATGCGGGATTCACATGCCACCAACTCCACATTCACAGGCAACTTCAGCGCCACAGCCGTTTTCAGATAGCCCTCAATGCAAAGGCTCTAGATGCAAATATTGGTGTGAGAGCTAATTCAATCAAGGAAACACTGCATGTTGGTGAAGGGCATATTGAAGAAGGATCAGCTGAGTGGTTCTTGTGGGAGAACAACTCCATTTGGCTCACTAACTTCACACACCATCAGGCTTCCAAGCAGCTCTCAAGGAAACTCAGTTTTCACACTCTATGCTTAGTGCCCTTTGAGTGCATTATCTAGGAATGAACCTGGTAGAGCATCCCACACAAACGAATGCTCCACATGCGGGTTTCACATGCCACCAACTCCACATTCACAGGCAACTTCAGCGCCACAGCCGTTTTCAGATAGCCCTCAATGCAAAGGCTCTAGACGCAAATATTGGTGTGAGAGCTAATTCAATCAAGGAAACACTGCATGTTGGTGAAGGGCATATTGAAGAAGGATCAGCTGAGTGGTTCTTGTGGGAGAACAACTCCATTTGGCTCACTAACTTCACACACCATCAGGCTTCCAAGCAGCTCTCAAGGAAACTCAGTTTTCACACTCTACGCTTAGTGCTCTGTGTGTGCCTAGGACTGAAATGAAGCTTGGTGAGCATCCCACACAAACGAATGCTCCACATGCGGATTTCACATGCCACCAACTCCACATTCACAGGCAACTTCAGCGCCACAGCCGTTTTCAGATAGCCCTCAATGCAAAGGCTCTAGACGCAAATATTGGTGTGAGAGCTAATTCAATCAAGGAAACACTGCATGTTGGTGAAGGGCATATTGAAGAAGGATCAGCCGAGTGGTTCTTGTGGGAGAACAACTCCATTTGGCTCACTAACTTCACACACCATCAGGCTTCCAAGCAGCTCTCAAGGAAACTCAGTTTTCACACTCTATGCTTAGTGCCCTTTGTATGGCTAGGACTGAAATGAACCTGGTAGAGCATCCCACAGAAACGAATGCTCCACATGCGGGTTTCACATGCCACCAACTCCACATTCACAGGCAACTTCAGCGCCACAGCCGTTTTCAGATAGCCCTCAATGCAAAGGCTCTAGACGCAAATATTGGTGTGAGAGCTAATTCAATCAAGGAAACACTGCATGTTGGTGAAGGGCATATTGAAGAAGGATCAGCCGAGTGGTTCTTGTGGGAGAACAACTCCATTTGGCTCACTAACTTCACACACCATCAGGCTTCCAAGCAGCTCTCAAGGAAACTCAGTTTTCACACTCTATGCTTAGTGCTCTTTGTGTGCCTAGGACTGAAATGAAGCTTGGTGAGAATCCCACACAAATGAATGCTCCACATGCGGGTTTCACATGCCACCAACTCCACATTCACAGGCAACTTCAGCGTCACAGCCGTTTTCAGATAGCCCTCAATGCAAAGGCTCTAGACGCAAATATTGGTGTGAGAGCTAATTCAATCAAGGAAACACTGCATGTTGGTGAAGGGCATATTGAAGAAGGATCATCCGAGTGGTTCTTGTGGGAGAACAACTCCATTTGGCTCACTAACTTCACACACCATCAGGCTTCCAAGCAGCTCTCAAGGAAACTCAGTTTTCACACTCTATGCTTAGTGCTCTTTGTGTGCCTAGGACTGAAATGAAGCTTGGTGAGCATCCCACACAAACGAATGCTCCACATGCGGATTTCACATGCCACCAACTCCACATTCACAGGCAACTTCAGCGCCACAGCCGTTTTCAGATAGCCCTCAATGCAAAGGCTCTAGACGCAAATATTGGTGTGAGAGCTAATTCAATCAAGGAAACACTGCATGTTGGTGAAGGGCATATTGATTAAGGATCAGCCGAGTGGTTCTTGTGGGAGAACAACTCCATTTGGCTCACTAACTTCATACACCATCAGGCTTCCAAGCAGCTCTCAAGGAAACTCAGTTTTCACACTCTATGCTTAGTGCCCTTTGTATGGCTAGGACTGAAATGAACCTGGTAGAGCATCCCACACAAACGAATGCTCCACATGCGGGTTTCACATGCCACCAACTCCACATTCACAGGCAACTTCAGCGCCACAGCCGTTTTCAGATAGCCCCCAATGCAAAGGCTCTAGACGCAAATATTGGTGTGAGAGCTAATTCAATCAAGGAAACACTGCATGTTGGTGAAGGGCATATTGAAGAAGGATCAGCCGAGTGGTTCTTGTGGGAGAACAACTCCATTTGGCTCACTAACTTCACACACCATCAGGCTTCCAAGCAGCTCTCAAGGAAACTCAGTTTTCACACTCTATGCTTAGTGCTCTTTGTGTGCCTAGGACTGAAATGAAGCTTGGTGAGCATCCCACACAAACGAATGCTCCACATGCGGGTTTCACATGCCACCAACTCCACATTCACAGGCAACTTCAGCGCCACAGCCGTTTTCAGATAGCCCTCAATGCAAAGGCTCTAGACGCAAATATTGGTGTGAGAGCTAATTCAATCAAGGAAACACTGCATGTTGGTGAAGGGCATATTGAAGAAGGATCAGCCGAGTGGTTCTTGTGGGAGAACAACTCCATTTGGCTCACTAACTTCACACACCATCAGGCTTCCAAGCAGCTCTCAAGGAAACTCAGTTTTCACACTCTATGCTTAGTGCCCTTTGTATGGCTAGGACTGAAATGAACCTGGTAGAGCATCCAACACAAACGAATGCTCCACATGCGGGTTTCACATGCCACCAACTCCACATTCACAGGCAACTTCAGCGCCACAGCCGTTTTCAGATAGCCCTAAATGCAAAGGCTCTAGACGCAAATATTGGTGTGAGAGCTAATTCAATCAAGGAAACACTGCATGTTGGTGAAGGGCATATTGAAGAAGGATCAGCCGAGTGGTTCTTGTGGGAGAACAACTCCATTTGGCTCACTAACTTCACACACCATCAGGCTTCCAAGCAGCTCTCAAGGAAACTCAGTTTTCACACTCTATGCTTAGTGCCCTTTGAGTGCATTATCTAGCAATGAACCTGGTAGAGCATCCCACACAAACGAATGCTCCACATGCGGGATTCACATGCCACCAACTCCACATTCACAGGCAACTTCAGCGCCACAGCCGTTTTCAGATAGCCCTCAATGCAAAGGCTCTAGATGCAAATATTGGTGTGAGAGCTAATTCAATCAAGGAAACACTGCATGTTGGTGAAGGGCATATTGAAGAAGGATAAGCCGAGTGGTTCTTGTGGGAGAACAACTCCATTTGGCTCACTAACTTCACACACCATCAGGCTTCCAAGCAGCTCTCAAGGAAACTCAGTTTTCACACTCTATGCTTAGTGCCCTTTGAGTGCATTATCTAGGAATGAACCTGGTAGAGCATCCCACACAAACGAATGCTCCACATGCGGGTTTCACATGCCACCAACTCCACGTTCACAGGCAACTTCAGCGCCACAGCCGTTTTCAGATAGCCCTCAATGCAAAGGCTCTAGACGCAAATATTGGTGTGAGAGCTAATTCAATCAAGGAAACACTGCATGTTGGTGAAGGGCATATTGAAGAAGGATCAGCCGAGTGGTTCTTGTGTGAGAACAACGCCATTTGGCTCAATAACTTCACACACCATCAGGCTTCCAAGCAGCTCTCAAGGAAACTCAGTTTTCACACTCTATGCTTAGTGCCCTTTGTATGGCTAGGACTGAAATGAACCTGGTAGAGCATCCCAGACAAATGAATGCTCCACATGCGGATTTCACATGCCCACCAACTCCACATTTACAGGCAACTTCAGCGCCACAGCCGTTTTCAGATAGCCCTCAATGCAAAGGCTCTAGATGCAAATATTGGTGTGAGAGCTAATTCAATCAAGGAAACACTGCATGTTGGTGAAGGGGCATATTGAAGAAGGATCAGCCGAGTGGTTCTTGTGGGAGAACAACTCCATTTGGCTCACTAACTTCACACACCATCAGGCTTCCAAGCAGCTCTCAAGGAAACTCAGTTTTCACACTCTATGCTTAGTGCCCTTTGAGTGCATTATCTAGGAATGAACCTGGTAGAGCATCGCACACAAACGAATGCTCCACATGCGGGTTTCACATGCCACCAACTCACATTCGCAGGCAACTTCAGCGCCACAGCCGTTTTCAGATAGCCCTCAATGCAAAGGCTCTAGACGCAAATATTGGTGTGAGAGCTAATTCAATGCAAGGAAACACTGCATGTTGGTGAAGGGCATATTGAAGAAGGATCAGCCGAGTGGTTCTTGTGGGAGAGAACAACTCCATTTGGCTCACTAACTTCACACACCATCAGGCTTCCAAGCAGCTCTCAAGGAAACTCAGTTTTCACACTCTATGCTTAGTGCCCTTTGTATGGCTAGGACTGAAATGAACCTGGTAGAGCATCCCACACAAACGAATGCTCCACATGCGGGTTTCACATGCCACCAACTCCACATTCACAGGCAACTTCAGCGCCACAGCCGTTTTCAGATAGCCCTCAATGCAAAGGCTCTAGACGCAAATATTGGTGTGAGAGCTAATTCAATCAAGGAAACACTGCATGTTGGTGAAGGGCACATTGAAGAAGGATCAGCCGAGTGGTTCTTGTGGGAGAACAACTCCATTTGGCTCACTAACTTCACACACCATCAGGCTTCCAAGCAGCTCTCAAGGAAACCTCAGTTTTCACACTCTATGCTTAGTGCCCTTTGAGTGCATTATCTAGGAATGAACCTGGTAGAGCAACCCACACAAACGAATGCTCCACATGCGGGTTTCACATGCCACCAACTCCACATTCACAGGCAACTTCAGCGCCACAGCCGTTTTCAGATAGCCCTCAATGCAAAGGCTCTAGACGCAAATATTGGTGTGAGAGCTAATTCAATCAAGGAAACACTGCATGTTGGTGAAGGGCATATTGAAGAAGGATCAGCCGAGTGGTTCTTGTGGGAGAACAACTCCATTTGGCTCACTAACTTCACACACCATCAGGCTTCCAAGCAGCTCTCAAGGAAACTCAGTTTTCACACTCTATGCTTAGTGCCCTTTGAGTGCATTATCTAGGAATGAACCTGGTAGAGCATCCCACACAAACGAATGCTCCACATGCGGGGTTTCACATGCCAACAACTCCACATTCACAGGCAACTTCAGCGCCACAGCCATTTTCAGATAGCCCTCAATGCAAAGGCTCTAGACGCAAATATTGGTGTGAGAGCTAATTCAATCAAGGAAACACTGCATGTTGGTGAAGGGCATATTGAAGAAGGATCAGCCGAGTGGTTCTTGTGGGAGAACAACTCCATTTGGCTCACTAACTTCACACACCATCAGGCTTCCAAGCAGCTCTCAAGGAAACTCAGTTTTCACACTCTATGCTTAGTGCCCTTTGTATGGCTAGGACTGAAATGAACCTGGTAGAGCATCCCACACAAACGAATGCTCCACATGCGGGTTTCACATGCCACCAACTCCACATTCACAGGCAACTTCAGCGCCACAGCCGTTTTCAGATAGCCCTCAATGCAAAGGCTCTAGACGCAAATATTGGTGTGAGAGCTAATTCAATCAAGGAAACACTGCATGTTGGTGAAGGGCATATTGAAGAAGGATCAGCCGAGTGGTTCTTGTGGGAGAACAACTCCATTTGGCTCACTAACTTCACACACCATCAGGCTTCCAAGCAGCTCTCAAGGAAACTCAGTTTTCACACTCTATGCTTAGTGCCCTTTGAGTGCATTATCTAGGAATGAACCTGGTAGAGCATCCCACACAAACGAATGCTCCACATGCGGGGTTTCACATGCCACCAACTCCACATTCACAGGCAACTTCAGCGCCACAGCCGTTTTCAGATTGCCCTCAATGCAAAGGCTCTAGACGCAAATATTGGTGTGAGAGCTAATTCAATCAAGGAAACACTGCATGTTGGTGAAGGGCATATTGAAGAAGGATCAGCCGAGTGGTTCTTGTGGGAGAACAACTCCATTTGGCTCACTAACTTCACACACCATCAGGCTTCCAAGCAGCTCTCAAGGAAACTCAGTTTTCACACTCTATGCTTAGTGCCCTTTGTATGGCTAGGACTGAAATGAACCTGGTAGAGCATCCACACAAACGAATGCTCCACATGCGGGTTTCACATGCCACCAACTCCACATTCACAGGCAACTTCAGCGCCACAGCCGTTTTCAGATAGCCCTCAATGCAAAGGCTCTAGATGCAAATATTGGTGTGAGAGCTAATTCAATCAAGGAAACACTGCATGTTGGTGAAGGGCATATTGAAGAAGGATCAGCCGAGTGGTTCTTGTGGGAGAACAACTCCATTTGGCTCACTAACTTCACACACCATCAGGCTTCCAAGCAGCTCTCAAGGAAACTCAGTTTTCACACTCTATGCTTAGTGCCCTTTGAGTGCATTATCTAGGAATCAACCTGGTAGAGCATCCCACACAAACGAATGCTCCACATGCGGGTTTCACATGCCACCAACTCCACATTCACAGGCAACTTCAGCGCCACAGCCGTTTTCAGATAGCCCTCAATGCAAAGGCTCTAGACGCAAATATTGGTGTGAGAGCTAATTCAATCAAGGAAACACTGCATGTTGGTGAAGGGCATATTGAAGAAGGATCAGCCGAGTGGTTCTTGTGGGAGAACAACTCCATTTGGCTCACTAACTTCAGACACCATCAGGCTTCCAAGCAGCTCTCAAGGAAACTCAGTTTTCACACTCTATGCTTAGTGCCCTTTGTATGGCTAGGACTGAATGAACCTGGTAGAGCATCCCACACAAACGAATGCTCCACATGCGGGTTTCACATGCCACCAACTCCACATTCACAGGCAACTTCAGCGCCACAGCCGTTTTCAGATAGCCCTCAATGCAAAGGCTCTAGACGCAAATATTGGTGTGAGAGCTAATTCAATCAAGGAAACACTGCATGTTGGTGAAGGGCACATTGAAGAAGGATCAGCCGAGTGGTTCTTGTGGGAGAACAACTCCATTTGGCTCACTAACTTCACACACCATCAGGCTTCCAAGCAGCTCTCAAGGAAACTCAGGTTTCACACTCTATGCTTAGTGCCCTTTGTATGGCTAGGACTGAAATGAACCTGGTAGAGCATCCCACACAAACGAATGCTCCACATGCGGGTTTCACATGCCACCAACTCCACATTCACAGGCAACTTCAGCGCCACAGCCGTTTTCAGATAGCCCTCAATGCAAAGGCTCTAGACGCAAATATTGGTGTGAGAGCTAATTCAATCAAGGAAACACTGCATGTTGGGTGAAGGGCATATTGAAGAAGGATCAGCCGAGTGGTTCTTGTGGGAGAACAACTCCATTTGGCTCACTAACTTCACACACCATCAGGCTTCCAAGCAGCTCTCAAGGAAACTCAGTTTTCACACTCTATGCTTAGTGCCCTTTGAGTGCATTATCTAGGAATCAACCTGGTAGAGCATCCAACAGAAACGAATGCTCCACATGCGGGTTTCACATGCCACCAACTCCACATTCACAGGCAACTTCAGCGCCACAGCCGTTTTCAGATAGCCCTCAATGCAAAGGCTCTAGACGCAAATATTGGTGTGAGAGCTAATTCAATCAAGGAAACACTGCATGTTGGTGAAGGGCATATTGAAGAAGGATCAGCCGAGTGGTTCTTGTGGGAGAACAACTCATTTGGCTCACTAACTTCACACACCATCAGGCTTCCAAGCAGCTCTCAAGGAAACTCAGTTTTCACACTCTATGCTTAGTGCTCTTTGTGTGCCTAGGACTGAAATGAAGCTTGGTGAGCATCCCACACAAACGAATGCTCCACATGCGGATTTCACATGCCACCAACTCCACATTCACAGGCAACTTCAGCGCCACAGCCGTTTTCAGATAGCCCTCAATGCAAAGGCTCTAGACGCAAATATTGGTGTGAGAGCTAATTCAATCAAGGAAACACTGCATGTTGGTGAAGGGCATATTGAAGAAGGATCAGCCGAGTGGTTCTTGTGGGAGAACAACTCCATTTGGCTCACTAACTTCACACACCATCAGGCTTCCAAGCAGCTCTCAAGGAAACTCAGTTTTCACACTCTATGCTTAGTGCCCTTTGTATGGCTAGGACTGAAATGAACCTGGTAGAGCATCCCACACAAACGAATGCTCCACATGCGGGTTTCACATGCCACCAACTCCACATTCACAGGCAACTTCAGCGCCACAGCCGTTTTCAGATAGCCCTCAATGCAAAGGCTCTAGACGCAAATATTGGTGTGAGAG
>NW_026701016.1:0-33364 GCF_030435755.1 Ochotona princeps
AGAGCTGCTTGGAAGCCTGATGGTGTGTGAAGTTAGTGAGCCAAATGGAGTTGTTCTCCCACAAGAACCACTCGGCTGATCCTTCTTCAATATGCCCTTCACCAACATGCAGTGTTTCCTTGATTGAATTAGCTCTCACACCAATATTTGCGTCTAGAGCCTTTGCATTGAGGGCTATCTGAAAACGGCTGTGGCGCTGAAGTTGCCTGAGAATGTGGAGTTGGTGGCATGTGAAACCTGCATGTGGAGCATTCGTTTGTGTGCGATGCTCTACCAGGTTCATTCTGAGATAATTCACTCAAAGGGCACTAAGGATTGAGTGTGAAAACTGAGTTTCCTTGAGAGCTGCTTGGAAGCCTGATGGTGTGTGAAGGTAGTGAGCCAAATGGAGTTGTTCTCCCACAAGAACCACTCGGCTGATCCTTCTTCAATATGCCCTTCACCAACATGCAGTGTTTCCTTGATTGAATTAGCTCTCACACCAATATTTGCGTCTAGAGCCTTTGCATTGAGGGCTATCTGAAAACGGAGGTGGCGCTGAAGTTGCCTGTGAATGTGGAGTTGGTGGCATGTGAAACCCGCATGTGGAGTATTCGATTGTGTGGGATGCTCACCAAGGTTCATTTTGAGATAATTCACTCAAAGGACACTAAGCATAGAGTGTGAAAACTGAGTTTCCTTGAGAGCTGCTTGGAAGCCTGATGGTGTGTGAAGTTAGTGAGCCAAATGGAGTTGTTCTCTCACAAGAACCACTCGGCTGATCCTTCTTCAATATGCCCTTCACCAACATGCAATGTTTCCTTGATTGAATTAGCTCTCACACCAATATTTGCGTCTAGAGCCTTTGCATTGAGGGCTATCTGAAATCGGAGGTGGCGCTGATGTTGCCTGAGAATGTGGAGTTGGTGGCATGTGAAACCCGCATGTGGAGCATTCGTTTGTGTGGGATGCTCTACCAGGATCAATCCTAGATAATGCACTCAAAGGGCGTTAAGCATAGAGTGTGAAAACTGAGTTTGCTTGAGAGCTGCTTGGAAGCCTGATGGTGTGTGAAGTTAGTGAGCCAAATGGAGTTGTTCTCCCACAAGAACCACTCGGCTGATCCTTCTTCAATATGCCCTTCACCAACATGCAGTGTTTCCTTGATTGAATTAGCTCTCACACCAATATTTGCATCTAGAGCCTTTGCATTGAGGGCTATCTGAAAACGGCTGTGGCGCTGAAGTTGCCTGAGAATGTGGAGTTGGTGGCATGTGAAACCCGCATGTGGAGCATTCGTTTGTGTGGCATGCTCTACCAGGTTCAATCCTAGATAATGCACTCAAAGGGCATTAAGCTTAGAGTGTGAAAACTGAGTTTCCTTGAGAGCTGCTTGGAAGCCTGATGGTGTGTGAAGTTAGTGAGCCAAATGGAGTTGTTCTCCCACAAGAATCACTCGGCTGATCCTTCTTCAATATGCCCTTCACCAACATGCAGTGTTTCCTTGCTTGAATTAGCTCTCACACCAATATTTGCGTCTAGAGCCTTTGCATTGAGGGCTTTCTGAAAACGGCTGTGGTGCTGAAGTTGCCTGAGAATGTGGAGTTGGTGGCATGTGAAACCCGCATGTGGAGCATTCGTTTGTGCGGGATGCTCTACCAGGTTCAATCCTAGATAATTCACTCAAAGGGCACTAAGCATAGAGTGTGAAAACTGAGTTTCCTTGAGAGCTGCTTGGAAGCCTGATGGTGTGTGAAGTTAGTGAGCCAAGTGGAGTTGTTCTCCCACAAGAACCACTCGGCTGATCCTTCTTCAATATGCCCTTCACCAACATGCAGTGTTTCCTTGATTGAATTAGCTCTCACACCAATATTTGCGTCTAGAGCCTTTGCATTGAGGGCTATCTGAAAACGGCTGTGGTGCTGAAGTTGCCTGAGAATGTGGAGTTGGTGGCATGTGAAACCCGCATGTGGAGCATTTGTTTGTGTGGGATGCTCTACCAAAATCATTCCTAGATAATGCACTCAAAGGGCACTAAGCATAGAGTGTGAAAACTGAGTTTCCTTGAGAGCTGCTTGGAAGCCTGATGGTGTGTGAAGTTAGTGAGCCAAGTGGAGTTGTTCTCCCACAAGAACCACTCGGCTGATCCTTCTTCAATATGCCCTTCACCAACATGCAGTGTTTCCTTGATTGAATTAGCTCTCACACCAATATTTGCGTCTAGAGCCTTTGCATTGAGGGCTATCTGAAATCGGAGGTGGCGCTGAAGTTTCCTGTGAATGTGGAGTTGGTGGCATGTAAAACCCGCATGTGGAGCATTCGTTTGTGTGGGATTCTCTACCAGGTTCATTCTGAGATAATTCGCTCAAAGGGCACTAAACATAGAGTGTGAAAACTGAGTTTCCTTGAGAGCTGCTTGGAAGCCTGATGGTGTGTGAAGTTAGTGAGCCAAGTGGAGTTGTTCTCCCACAAGAACCACTCGGCTGATCCTTCTTCAATATGCCCTTCACCAACATGCAGTGTTTCCTTGATTGAATTAGCTCTCACACCAATATTTGCGTCTAGAGCCTTTGCATTGAGGGCTATCTGAAAATGGAGGTGGCGTTGAAGTTGCCTGTGAATGTGGAGTTGGTGGCATCTGAAACATGCATGTGGAGCATTCGATTGTATGGGATGCTCTACCAGGTTCATTCTGAGATAATTCACTCAAAGGGCACTAAGCATAGAGTGTGAAAACTGAGTTTCCTTGAGAGCTGCTTGGAAGCCTGATGGTGTGTGAAGTTAGTGAGCCAAATGGAGTTGTTCTCCCACAAGAACCACTCGGCTGATCCTTCTTCAATATGCCCTTCACCAACATGCAGTGTTTCCTTGATTGAATTAGCTCTCACACCAATATTTGCGTCTAGAGCCTTTGCATTGAGGGCTATCTGAAATCGGAGGTGGTGCTGAAGTTGCCTGTGAATGTGGAGTTGGTGGCATGTAAAACCCGCATGTGGAGCATTCGTTTGTGTGGGATGCTCTACCAGGTTCATTCTGAGATAATTCACTCAAAGGGCACTAAGGATAGAGTGTGAAAACTGAGTTTCCTTGAGAGCTGCTTGGAAGCCTGATGGTGTGTGAAGTTAGTGAGCCAAATGGAGTTGTTCTCCCACAAGAACCACTCGGCTGATCCTTCTTCAATATGCCCTTCACCAACATGCAGTGTTTCCTTGATTGAATTAGCTCTCACACCAATATTTGCGTCTAGAGCCTTTGCATTGAGGGCTATCTGAAAACGGCTGTGGTGCTGAAGTTGCCTGAGAATGTGGAGTTGGTGGCATGTGAAACCCGCATGCGGAGCATTCGTTTGTGTGGGATGCTCTACCAGGTTCATTCCTAGATAATGCACTCAAAGGGCATTAAGCATAGTGTGTGAAAACTGAGTTTCCTTGAGAGCTGCTTGGAAGCCTGATGGTGTGTGAAGTTAGTGAGCCAAATGGAGTTGTTCTCCCACAAGAACCACTCGGCTGATCCTTCTTCAATATGCCCTTCACCAACATGCAACGTTTCCTTGATTGAATTAGCTCTCACACCAATATTTGCGTCTAGAGCCTTTGCATTGAGGGCTATCTGAAATCGGAGGTGGCGCTGATGTTGCCTGAGAATGTGGAGTTGGTGGCATGTGAAACCCGCATGTGGAGCATTCGTTTGTGTGGGATGCTCTACCAGGATCAATCCTAGATAATGCACTCAAAGGGCGTTAAGCATAGAGTGTGAAAACTGAGTTTCCTTGAGAGCTGCTTGGAAGCCTGATGGTGTGTGAAGTTAGTGAGCCAAATGGAGTTGTTCTCCCACAAGAACCACTCGGGTGATCCTTCTTCAATATGCCCTTCACCAACATGCAGTGTTTCCTTGATTGAATTAGCTCTCACACCAATATTTGCGTCTAGAGCCTTTGCATTGAGGGCTATCTGAAAACGGCTGTGGCGCTGAAGTTGCCTGAGAATGTGGAGTTGGTGGCATGTGAAACCCGCATGTGGAGCATTCGTTTGTGTGGGATGCTCTACCAGGTTCAATCCTAGATAATGCACTCAAAGGGCATTAAGCTTAGAGTGTGAAAACTGAGTTTCCTTGAGAGCTGCTTGGAAGCCTGATGGTGTGTGAAGTTAGTGAGCCAAATGGAGTTGTTCTCCCACAAGAACCACTCGGCTGATCCTTCTTCAATATGCCCTTCACCAACATGCAGTGTTTCCTTGCTTGAATTAGCTCTCACACCAATATTTGCGTCTAGAGCCTTTGCATTGAGGGCTTTCTGAAAACGGCTGTGGTGCTGAAGTTGCCTGAGAATGTGGAGTTGGTGGCATGTGAAACCCGCATGTGGAGCATTCGTTTGTGTGGGATGCTCTACCAGGTTCAATCCTAGATAATTCACTCAAAGGGCACTAAGCATAGAGTGTGAAAACTGAGTTTCCTTGAGAGCTGCTTGGAAGCCTGATGGTGTGTGAAGTTAGTGAGCCAAATGGAGTTGTTCTCCCACAAGAACCACTCGGCTGATCCTTCTGCAATATGCCCTTCACCAACATGCAGTGTTTCCTTGATTGAATTAGCTCTCACACCAATATTTGCGTCTAGAGCCTTTGCATTGAGGGCTATCTGAAAACGGCTGTGGTGCTGAAGTTGCCTGAGAATGTGGAGTTGGTGGCATGTGAAACCCGCATGTGGAGCATTTGTTTGTGTGGGATGCTCTACCAGGATCATTCTTAGATAATGCACTCAAAGGGCACTAAGCATAGAGTGTGAAAACTGAGTTTCCTTGAGAGCTGCTTGGAAGCCTGATGGTGTGTGAAGTTAGTGAGCCAAGTGGAGTTGTTCTCCCACAAGAACCACTCGGGTGATCCTTCTTCAATATGCCCATCACCAACATGCAGTGTTTCCTTGATTGAATTAGCTCTCACACCAATATTTGCGTCTAGAGCCTTTGCATTGAGGGCTATCTGAAATCGGAGGTGGCGCTGAAGTTGCCTGTGAATGTGGAGTTGGTGGCATGTAAAACCCGCATGTGGAGCATTCGTTTGTGTGGGATGCTCTACCAGGTTCATTCTAAGATAATTCACTAAAAGGGCACTAAACATAGAGTGTGAAAACTGAGTTTCCTTGAGAGCTGCTTGGAAGCCTGATGGTGTGTGAAGTTAGTGAGCCAAATGGAGTTGTTCTCCCACAAGAACCACTCGGCTGATCCTTCTTCAATATGCCCTTCACCAACATGCAGTGTTTCCTTGATTGAATTAGCTCTCACACCAATATTTGCGTCTAGAGCCTTTGTATTGAGGGCTATCTGAAAACGGCTGTGGCGCTGAAGTTGCCTGAGAATGTGGAGTTGGTGGCATGTGAAACCCGCATGCGGAGCATTCGTTTGTGTGGGATGCTCTACCAGGATCAATCCTAGATAATGCACTCAAAGGGCACTAAGCATAGAGTGTGAAAACTGAGTTTCCTTGAGAGCTGCTTGGAAGCCTGATGGTGTGTGAAGTTAGTGAGCCAAATGGAGTTGTTCTCCCACAAGAACCACTCGGCTGATCCTTCTTCAATATGCCCTTCACCAACATGCAGTGTTTCCTTGATTGAATTAGCTCTCACACCAATATTTGCGTCTAGAGCCTTTGCATTGAGGGCTATCTGAAAACGGCTGTGGTGCTGAAGTTGCCTGAGAATGTGGAGTTGGTGGCATGTGAAACCTGCATGTGGAGCATTCGTTTGTGTGCGATGCTCTACCAGGTTCATTCTGAGATAATTCACTCAAAGGGCACTAAGGATTGAGTGTGAAAACTGAGTTTCCTTGAGAGCTGCTTGGAAGCCTGATGGTGTGTGAAGGTAGTGAGCCAAATGGAGTTGTTCTCCCACAAGAACCACTCGGCTGATCCTTCTTCAATATGCCCTTCACCAACATGCAGTGTTTCCTTGATTGAATTAGCTCTCACACAAATATTTGCGTCTAGAGCCTTTGCATTGAGGGCTATCTGAAAACGGAGGTGGCGCTGAAGTTGCCTGTGAATGTGGAGTTGGTGGCATGTGAAACCCGCATGTGGAGTATTCGATTGTGTGGGATGCTCACCAAGGTTCATTCTGAGATAATTCACTCAAAGGACACTAAGCATAGAGTGTGAAAACTGAGTTTCCTTGAGAGCTGCTTGGAAGCCTGATGGTGTGTGAAGTTAGTGAGCCAAATGGAGTTGTTCTCTCACAAGAACCACTCGGCTGATCCTTCTTCAATATGCCCTTCACCAACATGCAATGTTTCCTTGATTGAATTAGCTCTCACACCAATATTTGCGTCTAGAGCCTTTGCATTGAGGGCTATCTGAAATCGGAGGTGGCGCTGATGTTGCCTGAGAATGTGGAGTTGGTGGCATGTGAAACCCGCATGTGGAGCATTCGTTTGTGTGGGATGCTCTACCAGGATCAATCCTAGATAATGCACTCAAAGGGCATTAAGCTTAGAGTGTGAAAACTGAGTTTCCTTGAGAGCTGCTTGGAAGCCTGATGGTGTGTGAAGTTAGTGAGCCAAATGGAGTTGTTCTCCCACAAGAACCACTCGGCTGATCCTTCTTCAATATGCCCTTCACCAACATGCAGTGTTTCCTTGCTTGAATTAGCTCTCACACCAATATTTGCGTCTAGAGCCTTTGCATTGAGGGCTTTCTGAAAACGGCTGTGGTGCTGAAGTTGCCTGAGAATGTGGAGTTGGTGGCATGTGAAACCCGCATGTGGAGCATTCGTTTGTGCGGGATGCTCTACCAGGTTCAATCCTAGATAATTCACTCAAAGGGCACTAAGCATAGAGTGTGAAAACTGAGTTTCCTTGAGAGCTGCTTGGAAGCCTGATGGTGTGTGAAGTTAGTGAGCCAAATGGAGTTGTTCTCCCACAAGAACCACTCGGCTGATCCTTCTTCAATATGCCCTTCACCAACATGCAGTGTTTCCTTGATTGAATTAGCTCTCACACCAATATTTGCGTCTAGAGCCTTTGCATTGAGGGCTATCTGAAAACGGCTGTGGTGCTGAAGTTGCCTGAGAATGTGGAGTTGGTGGCATGTGAAACCCGCATGTGGAGCATTTGTTTGTGTGGGATGCTCTACCAAAATCATTCCTAGATAATGCACTCAAAGGGCACTAAGCATAGAGTGTGAAAACTGAGTTTCCTTGAGAGCTGCTTGGAAGCCTGATGGTGTGTGAAGTTAGTGAGCCAAGTGGAGTTGTTCTCCCACAAGAACCACTCGGCTGATCCTTCTTCAATATGCCCTTCACCAACATGCAGTGTTTCCTTGATTGAATTAGCTCTCACACCAATATTTGCGTCTAGAGCCTTTGCATTGAGGGCTATCTGAAATCGGAGGTGGCGCTGAAGTTGCCTGTGAATGTGGAGTTGGTGGCATGTAAAACCCGCATGTGGAGCATTCGTTTGTGTGGGATTCTCTACCAGGTTCATTCTGAGATAATTCGCTCAAAGGGCACTAAACATAGAGTGTGAAAACTGAGTTTCCTTGAGAGCTGCTTGGAAGCCTGATGGTGTGTGAAGTTAGTGAGCCAAATGGAGTTGTTCTCCCACAAGAACCACTCGGCTGATCCTTCTTCAATATGCCCTTCACCAACATGCAGTGTTTCCTTGCTTGAATTAGCTCTCACACCAATATTTGCGTCTAGAGCCTTTGCATTGAGGGCTATCTGAAAATGGAGGTGGCGCTGAAGTTGCCTGTGAATGTGGAGTTGGTGGCATCTGAAACATGCATGTGGAGCATTCGATTGTATGGGATGCTCTACCAGGTTCATTCTGAGATAATTCACTCAAAGGGCACTAAGCATAGAGTGTGAAAACTGAGTTTCCTTGAGAGCTGCTTGGAAGCCTGATGGTGTGTGAAGTTAGTGAGCCAAATGGAGTTGTTCTCCCACAAGAACCACTCGGCTGATCCTTCTTCAATATGCCCTTCACCAACATGCAGTGTTTCCTTGATTGAATTAGCTCTCACACCAATATTTGCGTCTAGAGCCTTTGCATTGAGGGCTATCTGAAATCGGAGGTGGTGCTGAAGTTGCCTGTGAATGTGGAGTTGGTGGCATGTAAAACCCGCATGTGGAGCATTTGTTTGTGTGCGATGCTCTACCAGGTTCATTCTGAGATAATTCACTCAAAGGGCACTAAGGATAGAGTGTGAAAACTGAGTTTCCTTGAGAGCTGCTTGGAAGCCTGATGGTGTGTGAAGTTAGTGAGCCAAATGGAGTTGTTCTCCCACAAGAACCACTCGGCTGAACGTTCTTCAATATGCCCTTCACCAACATGCAGTGTTTCCTTGATTGAATTAGCTCTCACACCAATATTTGCGTCTAGAGCCTTTGCATTGAGGGCTATCTGAAAACGGCTGTGGTGCTGAAGTTGCCTGAGAATGTGGAGTTGGTGGCATGTGAAACCCGCATGCGGAGCATTCGTTTGTGTGGGATGCTCTACCAGGTTCATTCCTAGATAATGCACTCAAAGGGCATTAACCATAGTGTGTGAAAACTGAGTTTCCTTGAGAGCTGCTTGGAAGCCTGATGGTGTGTGAAGTTAGTGAGCCAAATGGAGTTGTTCTCCCACAAGAACCACTCGGCTGATTCTTCTTCAATATGCCCTTCACCAACATGCAGTGCTTCCTTGATTGAATTAGCTCTCACACCAATATTTGTGTCGTGATCATTTGCATTGAGGGCTATCTGAAAACGGCTGTGGCGCTGAAGTTGTCTGAGAATGTGGAGTTGGTGGCATGTGAAACCCGCATGTGGAGCATTGGATTGTGTGGGATGCTCTACCAGGTTCATTCCTAGATACTGCACTCAAAAGGCATTAAGCATAGAGTGTGAAAACTGAGTTTCCTTGAGAGCTGCTTGGAAGCCTGATGGTGTTTGAAGTTAGTGAGCCAAATGGAGTTGTTCTCCCACAAGAACCACTCGGCTGCTTCTTCTTCAATATGCCCTTCACCAACATGCAGTGTTTCCTTGATTGAATTAGCTCTCACACCAATATTTGCGTCTAGAGCCTTTGCATTGAGGGCTATCTGAAAACGGCTTTGGCGCTGAAGTTGTCTGTGAATGTGGAGTTGGTGGCATGTGAAACCAGCTTGTGGAGCATTCGTTTTTGTGGGATGCTTACCAAGCTTCATTTCAGTCCTAGGCACTCAAAGGGCACTAAGCATAGAGTGTGAAAACTGAGTTTCCTTGAGAGCTGCTTGGAAGCCTGATGGTGTGTGAAGTTAGTGAGCAAATGGAGTTGTTCTCCCACAAGAACCACTCGGCTGATTCTTCTTCAATATGCCCTTCGCCAACATGCAGTGTTTCCTTGATTGAATTAGCTCTCACACCAATATTTGCGTCTAGAGCCTTTACATTGAGGGCTATCTGAAAACGGCTGTGGCGCTGAAGTTGTCTGTGAATGTGGAGTTGGTGGCATGTGAAACCCGCATGTGGAGCATTCGTTTGTGTGGGATGCTCTACCAGGTTCATTCCTAGATAATGCACTCAAAGGGCATTAAGCATAGAGTGTGAAAAGTGAGTTTCCTTGAGAGCTGCTTGGAAGCCTGATGGTGTGTGAAGTTAGTGAGCCAAATGGAGTTGTTCTCCCACAAGAACCACTCGGCTGATCCTTCTTCAATATGCCCTTCACCAACATGCAGTGTTTCCTTGATTGAATTAGCTCTCACACCAATATTTGAGTCTAGAGCCTTTGCATTGAGGGCTATCTGAAAACGGCTGTGGCGCTGAAGTTGCCTGAGAATGTGGAGTTGGTGGCATGTGAAACCCGCATGTGGAGCATTCGTTTGTGTGGGATGCTCTACCAGGTTCAATCCTAGATAATTCACTCAAAGGGCATTAAGCTTAGAGTGTGAAAACTGAGTTTCCTTGAGAGCTGCTTGGAAGCCTGATGGTGTGTGAAGTTAGTGAGCCAAGTGGAGTTGTTCTCCCACAAGAACCACTCAGCTGATCCTTCTTCAATATGCCCTTCACCAACATGCAGTGTTTCCTTGCTTGAATTAGCTCTCACACCAATATTTGCGTCCAGAGCCTTTGCATTGAGGGCTTTCTGAAAACGGCTGTGGTGCTGAAGTTGCCTGAGAATGTGGAGTTGGTGGCATGTGAAACCCGCATGTGGAGCATTCGTTTGTGCGGGATGCTCTACCAGGTTCAATCCTAGATAATTCACTCAAAGGGCACTAAGGATAGAGTGTGAAAACTGAGTTTCCTTGAGAGCTGCTTGGAAGCCTGATGGTGTGTGAAGTTAGTGAGCCAAATGGAGTTGTTCTCCCACAAGAACCACTCGGCTGATCCTTCTTCAATATGCCCTTCACCAACATGCAGTGTTTCCTTCATTGAATTAGCTCTCACACCAATATTTGCGTCTAGAGCCTTTGCATTGAGGGCTATCTGAAAACGGCTGTGGTGCTGAAGTTGCCTGAGAATGTGGAGTTGGTGGCATGTGAAACCCGCATGTGGAGCATTTGTTTGTGTGGGATGCTCTACCAGGATCATTCCTAGATAATGCACTCAAAGGGCACTAAAGATAGAGTGTGAAAACTGAGTTTCCTTGAGAGCTGCTTGGAAGCCTGATGGTGTGTGAAGTTAGTGAGCCAAGTGGAGTTGTTCTCCCACAAGAACCACTCGGCTGATCCTTCTTCAATATGCCCTTCACCAACATGCAGTGTTTCCTTGATTGAATTAGCTCTCACACCAATATTTGCGTCTAGAGCCTTTGCATTGAGGGCTATCTGAAATCGGAGGTGGCGCTGAAGTTGCCTGAGAATGTGGAGTTGGTGGCATGTGAAACGCGCATGTGGAGCATTCGTTTGTGTGGGATGCTCTACCAGGTTCATTCTGAGATAATTCGCTCAAAGGGCACTAAACATAGAGTGTTAAAACTGAGTTTCCTTGAGAGCTGCTTGGAAGCCTGATGGTGTGTGAAGTTAGTGAGCCAAATGGAGTTGTTCTCCCACAAGAACCACTCGGCTGATCCTTCTTCAATATGCCCTTCACCAACATGCAGTGTTTCCTTGATTGAATTAGCTCTCACACCAATATTTGCGTCTAGAGCCTTTGCATTGAGGGCTATCTGAAATCGGAGGTGGCGCTGAAGTTGCCTGTGAATGTGGAGTTGGTGGCATGTAAAACCCGCATGTGGAGCATTCGTTTGTGTGGGATGCTCTACCAGGTTCATTCTGAGATAATTCACTCAAAGGGCACTAAGGATAGAGTGTGAAAAGTGAGTTTCCTTGAGAGCTGCTTGGAAGCCTGATGGTGTGTGAAGGTAGTGAGCCAAATGGAGTTGTTCTCCCACAAGAACCACTCGGCTGATCCTTCTTCAATATGCCCTTCACCAACATGCAGTGTTTCCTTGATTGAATTAGCTCTCACACCAATATTTGCGTCTAGAGCCTTTGCATTGAGGGCTATCTGAAAACGGCTGTGGTGCTGAAGTTGCCTGAGAATGTGGAGTTGGTGGCATGTGAAACCCGCATGTGGAGCATTCGTTTGTGTGGGATGCTCTACCAGGTTCATTCCTAGATAATGCACTCAAAGGGCATTAAGCATAGTGTGTGAAAACTGAGTTTCCTTGAGAGCTGCTTGGAAGCCTGATGGTGTGTGAAGTTAGTGAGCCACATGGAGTTGTTCTCCCACAAGAACCACTCGGCTGATCCTTCTTCAATATGCCCTTCACCAACATGCAGTGTTTCCTTGATTGAATTAGCTCTCACACCAATATTTGCGTCTAGAGCCTTTGCATTGAGGGCTATCTGAAAACGGCTGTGGTGCTGAAGTTGCCTGAGAATGTGGAGTTGGTGGCATGTAAAACGCGCATGTGGAGCATTCGTTTGTGTGGGATGCTTACCAAGCTTCATTTCAGTCCTAGGCACTCAAAGGGCACTAAGCATAAAGTGTGAAAACTGAGTTTCCTTGAGAGCTGCTTGGAAGCCTGATGGTGTGTGAAGTTAGTGAGCCAAATGGAGTTGTTCTCCCACAAGAACCACTCGGCTGATTTTTCTTCAATATGCCCTTCGCCAACATGCAGTGTTTCCTTGATTGAATTAGCTCTCACACCAATATTTGCGTCTAGAGCCTTTACATTGAGGGCTATCTGAAAACGGCTGTGGCGCTGAAGTTGTCTGTGAATGTGGAGTTGGTGGCATGTGAAACCCGCATGTGGAGCATTCGTTTGTGTGGGATGCTCTACCAGCTTCATTCCTAGATAATGCACTCATAGGGCATTAAGCATAGAGTGTGAAAACTGAGTTTCCTTGAGAGCTGCTTGGAAGCCTGATGGTGTGTGAAGTTAGTGAGCCAATTGGAGTTGTTGCCCCACAAGAACCACTCTGCTGCTTCTTCTTCAATATGCCCTTGACCAACATGCAGTGTTTCCTTGCTTGAATTAGCTCTCACACCAATATTTGCGTCTAGAGCCTTTGCATTGAGGGCTATCTGAAAATGGCTTTGACGCTGAAGTTGTCTGTCAATGTGGAGTTGGTGGCATGTGAAAGCCCCATGTGTAGCATTGGTTTGTTTGGGATCATCGACCAGATTCATTCCTAGATAATGCACTCAAATGGCATTAAGCATAGAGTGTGAAAACTGAGTTTCCTTGAGAGCTGCTTGGAAGCCTGATGGTGTGTGAAGTTAGTGAGCCAATTGGAGTTGTTCTCCCACAAGAACCACTCGGCTGATCCTTCTGCAATATGCCCTTCACCAACATGCAGTGTTTCCTTGATTGAATTAGCTCTCACACCAATATTTGCGTCTAGAGCCTTTGCATTGAGGGCTATCTGAAATCGGAGGTGGCGCTGAAGTTGCCTGTGAATGTGGAGTTGGTTGCATGTAAAACCCGCATGTGGAGCATTCGTTTGTGTGGGATGCTCTACCAGGTTCATTCTGAGATAATTCGCTCAAAGGGCACTAAACATAGAGTGTGAAAACTGAGTTTCCTTGAGAGCTGCTTGGAAGCCTGATGGTGTGTGAAGTTAGTGAGCCAAATGGAGTTGTTCTCCCACAAGAACCACTCGGCTGATCCTTCTTCAATATGCCCTTCACCAACATGCAGTGTTTCCTTGATTGAATTAGCTCTCACACCAATATTTGCGTCTAGAGCCTTTGCATTGAGGGCTATCTGAAATCGGAGGTGGCGCTGAAGTTGTCTGTGAATGTGGAGTTGGTGGCATGTGAAACCCACATGTGGAGCATTCGTTTGTGTGGGATGCTCTACCAGGTTCATTCCTAGATAATGCACTCAAAGGGCACTAAGCATAGAGTGTGAAAAGTGAGTTTCCTTGAGAGCTGCTTGGAAGCCTGATGGTGTGTGAAGTTAGTGAGCCAAATGGAGTTGTTCTCCCACAAGAACCACTCGGCTGATCCTTCTTCAATATGCCCTTCACCAACATGCAGTGTTTCCTTGATTGAATTAGCTCTCACACCAATATTTGCGTCTAGAGCCTTTGCATTGAGGGCTATTTGAAAATGGCTGTGGCGCTCAAGTTGCCTGAGAATGTGGAGTTGGTGGCATGTGAAACCCTCTTGTGGAGCATTCGATTGTGTGGGATGCTCTACCAGGATCATTCATAGATAATGCACTCAAAGGGCGTTAAGCATAGAGTGTGAAAACTGAGTTTCCTTGAGAGCTGCTTGGAAGCCTGATGGTGTGTAAAGTTAGTGAGCCAAATGGAGTTGTTCTCCCACAAGAACCACTCGGCTAATTCTTCTTCAATATGCCCTTCACCAACATGCAGTGTTTCCTTGATTGAATTAGCTCTCACACCAATATTTGCGTCTGGAGCCTTTGCATTGAGGGCTATCTGAAAACGGCTGTGGCGCTGAAGTTGCCTGAGAATGTGAAGTTGGTGGCATGTGAAACCCGCATGTGGAGCATTCGTTTGTGTGGGATGATCACCAAGCTTCATTTCAGTATTAGGCACTAAAAAGGCACTAAGCATAGAGTATGAAAACTGAATTTCCATGAGAGCTGCTTGGAAGCCTGATGGTGTGTGAAGTTAGTGAGCCAAATGGAGTTGTTCTCCCACAAGAACCACTCGGCTGATCCTTCTTCAATATGCCCTTCACCAACATGCAGTGTTTCCTTGATTGAATTAGCTCTCACACCAATATTTAAGTCTAGAGCCTTTGCATTGAGGGCTATCTGAAAACGGCTGTGGCGCTGAAGTTGGCTGTGAATGTGGAGTTGGTGGCATGTGAAACGCGCATGTGGAGCATTCGTTTGTGTGGGATGCTCTACCAGGTTCATTCATAGATACTGCACTCAAAGGGCATTAAGCATAGAGTGTGAAAACTGAGTTTCCTTGAGAGCTGCTTGGAAGCCTGATGGTGTGTGAAGTTAGTGAGCCAAATGGAGTTGTTCTCCCACAAGAACCACTCGGCTGATTCTTCTTCAATATGCCCTTCACCAACATGCAGTGTTTCCTTGATTGAATTAGCTCTCACACCAATATTTGCGTCTAGAGCCTTTGCATTGAGGGCTATCTGAAAACGGCTTTGGCGCTGAAGTTGTCTGTGAATGTGGAGTTGGTGGCATGTGAAACCCGCATGTGGAGCATTCGTATGTGTGGGATGCTCACCAAGCTTCTTTTCCGTCCTATGCACTCAAAGGGCATAAAGCATAGAGTGTGAAAAATGAGTTTCCTTGAGAGCTGCTTGGAAGCCTGATGGTGTGTGAAGTTAGTGAGCCAAATGGAGTTGTTCTCCCACAAGAACCACTCGGCTGATTCTTCTTCAATATGCACTTCACCAACATGCAGTGCTTCCTTGATTGAATTAGCTCTCACACCAATATTTGTGTCTAGAGCCTTTGCATTGAGGGCTATCTGAAACGGATTTGGCGCTGAAGTTGTCTGTGAATGTGGAGTTGGAGGCATGTGAAAGCCCCATGTGTAGCATTGGTTTGTTTGGGATGATCGACCAGGTTCATTCCTATATAATGCACTCAAAGGGCATTAAGCAGAGGGTGTGAAAACTGAGTTTACTTTAGAGCTGCTTTCTAACTCTGATGGTGTGTGACGTTAGTGTGCCAAATGGAGTTGTTCTCCCACAAGAACCACTCGGCTGATTCTTCAATATGCCCTTCACCAACATGCAGTGTTTCCTTGATTGAATTAGCTCTCACACCAATATTTGCGTCGAGAGCCTTTGCATTGAGAGCTATCTGAAACCGTCATTGGCGCTGAAGTTGTCTGTGAATGTGGAGTTGGTGGCATGTGAAACCCGCATGTGGAGCATTCGTTTTTGTGGGATGCTCACCAAGCTTCATTTCCGTCACATGCACACATAGGGCATTGAGCATAGAGTGTGACAAGTGAGTTTCCTTGAGAGCTGCTTAGAAGCCTGCTGGTGTGTGAAGTTAGTGAGTCAAATGGAGTTGTTCTCCCACAAAAACCACTCGGGTGATTCTTCTTCAATATGCCCTTCACCAACATGCAGTGCTTCCTTGATTGAATTAGCTCTCACACCAATATTTGTGTCTTGATCATTTGCATTGAGGGCTATCTGAAAACGGCTTTGGCGATGAAGTTGTCTGTGTATGTGGAGTTGGTGGCATGTGAAACCCGCATATGGAGCATTGGATTGTGTGGGATGCTCTACCAGGTTCATTCCTAGATACTGCACTCAAAGGGCACTAAGCTTAGAGTGTGAAAACTGAGTTTCCTTGAGAGCTGCTTGGAAGCCTGATGTTGTGTGAAGTTAGTGAGTCAAATGGAGTTGTTCTCCCATAAGAACCACTCTGCTGATTCTTCTTCAATAAGCCCTTCACCAACATGCAGTGTTCCCTTGATTGAATTAGCTCTCACACCAATATTTGCGTCTAGAGCCTTTGCATTGAGGGCTATCTGAAAACGGCTGTGGCGCTCAAGTTGCCTGTGAATGTGGAGTTGGTGGCATGTGAAACCCGCATGCGGAGCATTCAATTGTGTGGGATGCTCTACCAGGTTCATTCCTTGATAATGCACGAAAAGAGCCTTAAGCATAGAGTGTAAAAAGTGATTTTCCTTGAGAGCTGCTTGGAAGCCTGATGGTGTGTGAAGTTAGTGAGCCAAATGAAGTTGTTCTCCCACAAAAACCACTCGGCTGATTCTTCTTCAATATGCCCTTCACCAACATGCAGTGTTTACTTGATTGAATTAGCTCTCACACCAATATTTGCGTCTAGAGCCTTTGCATTCAGGGCTATCTGAAAACGGCTTTGGCACTTAAGTTGTCTGTCAATGTGGAGTAGGTGGCATGTGAAAGCCGCATATGGGGCATTCGTTTGTGTGGGATGCTCTACCAGGTTCATTCATAGATACTGCACTCAAAGGGCACTAAGGATAGAGTGTGAAAAGTGAGTTTCCTTGAGAGCTGCTTGGTAGCCTGATGGCGTGTGAAGTTAGTGAGCCAAATGGAGTTGTTCTCCCACAAGAACCACTCGGCTGATTCTTCTTCAATATGCCTTGCACCAACATGCTGTGTTTCCTTGATTGAATTAGCTCTCACACCAATATTTGCGTCTAGAGCCTTTCCATTGAGGGCTATCTGAAAACGGCTTTGACGCTGAAGTTGTCTGTTAATGTGGAGTTGGTGGCATGTGACACTCACATGTGGAGCATTCGTTTGTGTGGGATGTTCTACAAGGTTCATTCCTAGTTAAAGCACTCAAAGGGCATTAAGCATAGAGTGTGAAAAGCTGAGTTTCCTTGAGAGCTGCTTGTAAACATGATGGTGTGTGAAGTTAGTGAGCCAAATGGAGTTGTTCTCCCACAAGAACCACTCGGCTGATTCTTCTTCAATATGCCTTGCATCAACATGCAGTGTTTGCCTGATTGAATTAGCTCTCACAGCAATATTTGCGTCAAGAGCCTTTGCATTGAGGGCTATCTGAAAACGGCTTTGGCGCTGAAGTTGTCTGTGAATGTGGAGTTGGTGGCATGTGAAACCCGCATGTGGAGCATTGGTTTGTTTGGGATGCACTACCAGGTTCATTCCTAGATACTGCACTCAAAGGGCACTAAGCATAGATTGTGAAAACTGAGTTTCCTTGAGAGCTGCTTGGAAGCCTGATGGTGTGTGAAGATAGTGAGTCAAATTGAGTTGTTCTCCCACAAGAACCACTCGGCTGATTCTTCTTCAATATGCCCTTCACCAACATGCATTGCTTCCTTCATTGAATTAGCTCTCACAAAAATATTGCGTCTAGAGCCTTTGCATTGAGGGCGATCTGAAAACGGCTTTGGTACTGAAGTTGTCTGTGAATGTGGAGTTGGTGGCATGTGAAAGCCGCATGTGGAGCATTCGTTTGTGTGGGATGCTCTACCAGGTTCATTCCTAGATAATGCACTCAAAGGGCACTAAGCATAGAGTGTGAAAACTGAGTTTCCTTGAGAGCTGCTTGGAAGCCTGATGGTGTGTGAAGTTAGTGAGCCAAATGGAGTTGTTCTCCCACAAGAACCACTCGGCTGATTCTTCTTCAATATGCACTTCACCAACATGCAGTGCTTCCTTGATTGAATTAGCTCTCACACCAATATTTGCGTCTAGAGCCTTTCCATTGAGGGCTATCTGAAAACGACTTAGGCACTGAAATTGTTTGTGAATGTGGATTTGTTGGCATGTGAAACCCGCATGTGGGGCATTCGTATGTCTGGGATGCTCACCAACTTCTTTTCCGTCCTATGCACTCAAAGGGCATAAAGCATAGAGTGTGAAAACTGAGTTTCCTTGAGAGCTGCTTGGAAGCCTGATGGTGTGTGAAGTTAGTGAGCCAAATGGAGTTGTTCTCCCACAAGAACCACTTGGCTGATTCTTCTTCAATATGCCCTTCACCAACATGCAGTGCTTCCTTGATTGAATTAGCTCTCACACCAATATTTGTGTCTAGAGCCTTTGCATTGAGGGCTATCTGAAAACGGCTTTGGCGCTGAAGTTGTCTGTGAATGTGGAGTTGGTGGCATGTGAAACCCGCATGTGGAGCATTCGTATGTGTGGGATGCTCACCAAGCTTCTTTTCCGTCCTATGCACTCAAAGGGCATAAAGCATAGAGTGTGAAAACTGAGTTTCCTTGAGAGCTGCTTGGAAGCCTGATGGTGTGTGAAGTTAGTGAGCCAAATGGAGTTGTTCTCCCACAAGAACCACTTGGCTGATTCTTCCTCAATATGCCCTTCACCAACATGCAGTGCTTCCTTGATTGAATTAGCTCTCACACCAATATTTGTGTCTAGAGCCTTTGCATTGAGGGCTATCTGAAAATGGCTTTGGCGTTGAAGTTGTCTGTGAATGTGGAGTTGGTGGCATGTCAAAGCCCCATGTGTAGCATTGGTTTGTTTGGGATGATCGACCAGGTTCATTCCTAGATAATGCACTCAAAGGGCATTAAGCAGAGGGTGTGAAAACTGAGTTTCCTTTAGAGCTGCTTTCTAACTCTGATGGTGTGTGACGTTAGTGAGCCAAATGGAGTTGTTCTCCCACAAGAAACACTCGGCTGATTCTTCAATATGCCCTTCACCAACATGCAGTGTTTCCTTGATTGAATTAGCTCTCACACCAATATTTGCGTCGAGAGCCTTTGCATTGAGAGCTATCTGAAACTGTCATTGGCGCTGAAGTTGTCTGTGAAGGTGGATTTGTTGGCATGTGAAACCCGCATGTGGAGCATTCGTTTTTGTGGGATGCTCACCAAGCTTCATTTCCGTCCCATGCACACATAGGGCATTAAGCATTGATGTGACAAGTGAGTTTCCTTGAGAGCTGCTTGTAAGCCTGCTGGTGTGTGAAGTTAGTGAGTCAAATGGAGTTGTTCTCCCACAAGAACCACTCGGCTGATTCTTCTTCAATATGCCCTTCACCAACATGCAGTGTTTCCTTGATTGAATTAGCTCTCACACCAATATTTGAGTCTAGAGCCTTTGCATTGAGGGCTATCTGAAAACGGCTTTGGCGCTGAAGTTGTCTGTGAATGTGGAGTTGGTGGCATGTGAAACCCGCATGTGGAGCATTCGTTTGTGTGGGATGTTCTACAAGGTTCATTCCTAGTAAAAGCACTCAAAGGGCATTAAGCATAGAGTGTGAAAAGCTGAGTTTCCTTGAGAGCTGCTTGGTAGCCTGATGGTGTGTGAAGTCAGTGAGCCAAATGGAGTTGTTCTCCCACAAGAACCACTCGGCTGATTCTTCTTCAATATCCCCTTCACCAACATGCTGTGTTTCCTTGATTGAATTATCTCTCACACCAATATTTGCGTCTAGAGCCTTTGCATTGAGTGATATTTGAAAACGACTTTGGCGCTGAAGTTGTCTGTCAATGTGGAGTAGGTGGCATGTGAAACCCGCATGTGGAGCATTCGTTTGTGTGGGATGCTCTACCAGGTTCATTCATAGATACTGCACTCAAAGGGCACTAAGGATAGAGTGTGAAAAGTGAGTTTCCTTGAGAGCTGCTTAGTAGCCTGATGGTGTGTGAAGTTAGTGAGCCAAATGGAGTTGTTCTCCCACAAGAACCACTCGGCTGATTCTTCTTCAATATCCCCTTCACCAACATGCTGTGTTTCCTTGATTGAATTAGCTCTCACACCAATATTTGTGTCTAGAGCCTTTGCATTGAGGGCTATCTGAAAACGGCTTTGGCGCTGAAGTTGTCTGTGAATGTGGAGTTGGTGGCATGTGAAACCCGCATGTGGAGCATTCGTTTGTTTGGGATGATCGACTATTATCATTCCCAGATAATGCACTCAAAGGGCATTAAGCATAGATTGTGAAAACTGAGTTTCCTTCAGAGGTGCTTTGAAGCCTGATGGTGTGTGAAGATAGTTAAGTCAAATGGAGTTGTTCTCCCACAAGACCACTCGGCTGATTCTTCTTCAATATGCCTTGCACCAACATGCATTGTTTGCTTCATTGAATTAGCTCTCACACCAATATGTGCGTCGAGAGCCTTTGCATTGAGGGCTATCTGAAAACGGCTTTGGCGCTGAAGTTGTCTGTGAAGGTGGATTTGGTGGAATGTAAAATCCGCATGTGGAGCATTCGTTTGTGTGCGATGCTCTACCAGGTTCATTCCTAGATAATGCACTCAAAGGGCATTAAGCATAGAGTGTGAAAAGTGAGTTTCCTTGAGAGCTGCTTGTAAGCCTGATGGTGTGTGAAGTTAGTGAGCTAAATGGAGTTGTTCTCCCAAAAGAACCACTCGGCTGATTCTTCTTCAATATGCCCTTCACCAACATGCAGTGCTTCCTTGATTGAATTAGCTCTCACACCAATATTTGTGTCTAAAGCCTTTGCATTGAGGGCTATCTGAAAACGGATTTGGCGCTGAAGTTGTCTGTGAATGTGGAGTTGGAGGCATGTGAAAGCCCCATGTGTAGCATTGGTTTGTTTGGGATGATCGACCAGGTTCATTCCTAGATAATGCACTCAAAGGGCATTAAGCAGAGGGTGTGAAAACTGAGTTTCCTTTAGAGCTGCTTTCTAACTCTGATGGTGTGTGACGTTAGTGAGCCAAATGGAGTTGTTCTCCCACAAGAACCACTCAGCTGATTCTTCAATATGCCCTTCACCAACATGCAGTGTTTCCTTGATTGAATTAGCTCTCACACCAATATTTGCGTCGAGAGCCTTTGCATTGAGAGCTATCTGAAACCGTCATTGGCGCTGAAGTTGTCTGTGAAGGTGGATTTGTTGGCATGTGAAACCCGCATGTGGAGCATTCGTTTTTGTGGGATGCTCACCAAGCTTCATTTCCGTCACATGCACACATAGGGCATTGAGCATAGAGTGTGACAAGTGAGTTTCCTTGAGAGCTGCTTAGAAGCCTGCTGGTGTGTGAAGTTAGTGAGTCAAATGGAGTTGTTCTCCCACAAAAACCACTCGGGTGATTCTTCTTCAATATGCCCTTCACCAACATGCAGTGCTTCCTTGATTGAATTAGCTCTCACACCAATATTTGTGTCTTGATCATTTGCATTGAGGGCTATCTGAAAACGGCTTTGGCGATGAAGTTGTCTGTGTATGTGGAGTTGGTGGCATGTGAAACCCGCATATGGAGCATTGGATTGTGTGGAATGCTCTACCAGGTTCATTCCTAGATACTGCACTCAAAGGGCATTAAGCTTATATTGTGAAAACTGAGTTTTCTTGAGAGCTGCTTGGAAGCCTGATGTTGTGTGAAGTTAGTGAGTCAAATGGAGTTGTTCTCCCATAAGAACCACTCTGCTGATTCTTCTTCAATAAGCCCTTCACCAACATGCAGTGTTCCCTTGATTGAATTAGCTCTCACACCAATATTTGCGTCTAGAGCCTTTGCATTGAGGGCTATCTGAAAACGGCTGTGGCGCTCAAGTTGCCTGTGAATGTGGAGTTGGTGGCATGTGAAACCAGCATGCTGAGCATTCAATTGTGTGGGATGCTCTACCAGGTTCATTCCTTGATAATGCACGAAAAGGGCCTTAAGCATAGAGTGTAAAAAGTGAGTTTCCTTGAGAGCTTCTTGGAAGCCTGATGGTGTGTGAAGTTAGTGAGCCAAATGAAGTTGTTCTCCCACAAAAACCACTCGGGTGATTCTTCTTCAATATGCCCTTCACCAACATGCAGTGTTTACTTGATTGAATTAGCTCTCACACCAATATTTGCGTCTAGAGCCTTTGCATTGAGGGCTATCTGAAAACGGCTTTGGCACTGAAGTTGTCTGTCAATGTGGAGTAGGTGGCATGTGAAAGCCGCATGTGGGGCATTCGTTTGTGTGGGATGCTCTACCAGGTTCATTCATAGATACTGCACTCAAAGGGCACTAAGGATAGAGTGTGAAAAGTGAGTTTCCTTGAGAGCTGCTTGGAAGCCTGATGGTGTGTGAAGTTAGTGAGCCAAATGGAGTTGTTCTCCCACAAGAACCACTCGGCTGATTCTTCTTCAATATGCCTTGCACCAACATGCTGTGTTTCCTTGATTGAATTAGCTCTCACACCAATATTTGCGTCTAGAGCCTTTGCATTGAGGGCTATCTGAAAACGGCTTTGACGCTGAAGTTGTCTGTGAATGTGGAGTTGGTGGCATGTGACACTCACATGTGGAGCATTCGTTTGTGGTATGTTCTACAAGGTTCATTCCTAGTTAAAGCACTCAAAGGGCATTAAGCATAGAGTGTGAATAGCTGAGTTTCCTTGAGAGCTGCTTGTAAGCCTGATGGTGTGTGAAGTTAGTGAGCCAAATGGAGTTGTTCTCCCACAAGAACCACTCAGCTGATTCTTCTTCAATATGCCTTGCATCAACATGCAGTGTTTGCCTGATTGAATTAGCTCTCACACCAATATTTGCGTCAAGAGCCTTTGCATTGAGGGCTATCTGAAAACGGCTTTGGCGCTGAAGTTGTCTGTGAATGTGGAGTTGGTGGCATGTGAAACCCGCATGTGGAGCATTGGTTTGTTTGGGATGCACTACCAGGTTCATTCCTAGATACTGCACTCAAAGGGCACTAAGCATAGATTGTGAAAACTGAGTTTCCTTGAGAGGTGCTTGGAAGCCTGATGGTGTGTGAAGATAGTGAGTCAAATTGAGTTGTTCTCCCACAAAAACCACTCGGCTGATTCTTCTTCAATATGCCCTTCACCAACGTGCATTGCTTCCTTCATTGAATTAGCTCTCACACCAATATTGCGTCTAGAGCCTTTGCATTGAGGGCTATCTGAAAAAGGCTTTGGTACTGAAGTTGTCTGTGAATGTGGAGTTGGTGGCATGTGAAAGCCGCATGTGGAGCATTCGTTTGTGTGGGATGCTCTACCAGGTTCATTCCTAGATAATGTACTCAAAATGTATTAAGCATAGAGTGTGAAAACTAAGTTTCCTTGAGAGCTGCTTGGAAGCCTGATGGTGTGTGAAGTTAGTGAGCCAAATGGAGTTGTTCTCCCACAAGAACCACTCGGCTGCTTCTTCTTCAATATGCCCTTCACCAACATGCAGTGTTTCCTTGATTGAATTAGCTCTCACACCAATATTTGCGTCTAGAGCCTTTCCATTGAGGGCTATCTGAAAACGACTTAGGCACTGAAATTGTTTGTGAATGTGGAGTTGGTGGCATGTGAAACCCGCATGTGGGGCATTCGTATGTCTGGGATGCTCACCAAGCTTCTTTTCCGTCCTATGCACTCAAAGGGCATAAAGCATAGAGTGTGAAAACTGAGTTTCCTTGAGAGCTGCTTGGAAGCCTGATGGTGTGTGAAGTTAGTGAGCCAAATGGAGTTGTTCTCCCACAAGAACCACTTGGCTGATTCTTCTTCAATATGCCCTTCACCAACATGCAGTGTTTCCTTGATTGAATTAGCTCTCACACCAATATTTGTGTCTAGAGCCTTTGCATTGAGGGCTATCTGAAAATGGCTTTGGCGCTGAAGTTGTCTGTGAATGTGGAGTTGGTGGCATGTCAAAGCCCCATGTGTAGCATTGGTTTGTTTGGGATGATCGACCAGGTTCATTCCTAGATAATGCACTCAAAGGGCATTAAGCAGAGGGTGTGAAAACTGAGTTTCCTTTAGAGCTGCTTTCTAACTCTGATGGTGTGTGACGTTAGTGAGCCAAATGGAGTTGTTCTCCCACAAGAACCACTCGGCTGATTCTTCAATATGCCCTTCACCAACATGCAGTGTTTCCTTGATTGAATTAGCTCTCACACCAATATTTGCGTCTAGAGCCTTTGCATTGAGAGCTATCTGAAACTGTCATTGGCGCTGAAGTTGTCTGTGAAGGTGGATTTGTTGGCATGTGAAACCCGCATGTGGAGCATTCGTTTTTGTGGGATGCTCACCAAGCTTCATTTCCGTCCCATGCACACATAGGGCATTAAGCATTGATGTGACAAGTGAGTTTCCTTGAGAGCTGCTTGTAAGCCTGCTGGTGTGTGAAGTTAGTGAGTCAAATGGAGTTGTTCTCCCACAAGAACCACTCGGCTGATTCTTCTTCAATATGCCCTTCACCAACATGCTGTGTTTCCTTGATTGAATTAGCTCTCACACCAATATTTGAGTCTAGAGCCTTTGCATTGAGGGCTATCTGAAAACGGCTTTGGCGCTGAAGTTGTCTGTGAATGTGGAGTTGGTGGCATGTGAAACCCGCATGTGGAGCATTCGTTTGTGTGGGATGTTCTACAAGGTTCATTCCTAGTTAAAGCACTCAAAGGGCATTAAGCATAGAGTGTGAAAAGCTGAGTTTCCTTGAGAGCTGCTTGGTAGCCTGATGGTGTGTGAAGTTAGTGAGCCAAATGGAGTTGTTCTCCCACAAGAACCACTCGGCTGATTCTTCTTCAATATCCCCTTCACCAACATGCTGTGTTTCCTTGATTGAATTATCTCTCACACCAATATTTGCGCCTAGAGCCTTTGCATTGAGTGATATCTGAAAACGGCTTTGGCGCTGAAGTTGTCTGTCAATGTGGAGTAGGTGGCATGTGAAACCCGCATGTGGAGCATTCGTTTGTGTGGGATGCTCTACCAGGTTCATTCATAGATACTGCACTCAAAGGGCACTAAGGATAGAGTGTGAAAAGTGAGTTTCCTTGAGAGCTGCTTGGTAGCCTGATGGTGTGTGAAGTTAGTGAGCCAAATGGAGTTGTTCTCCCACAAGAACCACTCGGCTGATTCTTCTTCAATATCCCCTTCACCAACATGCTGTGTTTCCTTGATTGAATTAGCTCTCACACCAATATTTGTGTCTAGAGCCTTTGCATTGAGGGCTATCTGAAAACGGCTTTGGCGCTGAAGTTGTCTGTGAATGTGGAGTTGGTGGCATGTGAAACCCGCATGTGGAGCATTCGTTTGTTTGGGATGATCGACTATTATCATTCCCAGATAATGCACTCAAAGGGCATTAAGCATAGATTGTGAAAACTGAGTTTCCTTCAGAGGTGCTTTGAAGCCTGATGGTGTGTGAAGATAGTTAAGTCAAATGGAGTTGTTCTCCCACAAGACCACTCGGCTGATTCTTCTTCAATATGCCTTGCACCAACATGCATTGTTTGCTTCATTGAATTAGCTCTCACACCAATATGTGCGTCGAGAGCCTTTGCATTGAGGGCTATCTGAAAACGGCTTTGGCGCTGAAGTTGTCTGTGAAGGTGGATTTGGTGGAATGTAAAATCCGCATGTGGAGCATTCGTTTGTGTGCGATGCTCTACCAGGTTCATTCCTAGATAATGCACTCAAAGGGCATTAAGCATAGAGTGTGAAAAGTGAGTTTCCTTGAGAGCTGCTTGTAAGCCTGATGGTGTGTGAAGTTAGTGAGCTAAATGGAGTTGTTCTCCCACAAGAACCACTCGGCTGATTCTTCTTCAATATGCCCTTCACCAACATGCAGTGCTTCCTTGATTGAATTAGCTCTCACACCAATATTTGTGTCTAGAGCCTTTGCATTGAGGGCTATCTGAAAACGGATTTGGCGCTGAAGTTGTCTGTGAATGTGGAGTTGGAGGCATGTGAAAGCCCCATGTGTAGCATTGGTTTGTTTGGGATGATCGACCAGGTTCATTCCTAGATAATGCACTCAAAGGGCATTAAGCAGAGGGTGTGAAACTGAGTTTCCTTGAGAGCTGCTTTCTAACTCTGATGGTGTGTGACGTTAGTGAGCCAAATGGAGTTGTTCTCCCACAAAAAGAACCACTCAGCTGATTCTTCAATATGCCCTTCACCAACATGCAGTGTTTCCTTGATTGAATTAGCTCTCACACCAATATTTGCGTCGAGAGCCTTGCATTGAGAGCTATCTGAAACGTCATTGGCGCTGAAGTTGTCTGTGAAGGTGGATTTGTTGGCATGTGAAACCCGCATGTGGAGCATTCGTTTTTGTGGGATGCTCACCAAGCTTCATTTCCGTCACATGCACACATAGGGCATGAGCATAGAGTGTGACAAGTGAGTTTCCTTGAGAGCTGCTTAGAAGCCTGCTGGTGTGTGAAGTAGTGAGTCAAATGGAGTTGTTCTCCCACAAAAACCACTCGGGTGATTCTTCTTCAATATGCCCTTCACCAACATGCAGTGCTTCCTTGATTGAATTAGCTCTCACACCAATATTTGTGTCTTGATCATTTGCATTGAGGGCTATCTGAAACGGCTTTGGTGATGAAGTTGTCTGTGTATGTGGAGTTGGTGGCATGTGAAACCCGCATATGGAGCATTGGATTGTGTGGGATGCTCTACCAGGTTCATTCCTAGATACTGCACTCAAAGGGCATTAAGCTTAATAGTGTGAAAACTGAGTTTTCTTGAGAGCTGCTTGGAAGCCTGATGTTGTGTTGAAGTTAGTGAGTCAAATGGAGTTGTTCTCCCATAAACCACTCTGCTGATTCTTCTTCAATAAGCCCTTCACCAACATGCAGTGTTTCCTTGATTGAATTAGCTCTCACACCAATATTTGCGTCTAGAGCCTTTGCATTGAGGCTATCTGAAAACGGCTGTGGCGCTGATGTTGCCTGTGAATGTGGAGTTGGTGGCATGTGAAACCAGCATGCGGAGCATTCAATTGTGTGGGATGCTCTACCAGGTTCATTCCTTGATAATGCACGAAAAGGCCTTAAGCATAGAGTGTAAAAAGTGAGTTTCCTTGAGAGATTCTTGTAAGCCTGATGGTGTGTGAAGTTAGTGAGCCAAATGAAGTTGTTCTCCCACAAAAACCACTCGGGTGATTCTACTTCAATATGCCCTTCACCAACATGCAGTGTTTACTTGATTGAATTAGCTCCCTCACACCAATATTTGCGTCTAGAGCCTTTGCATTGAGGGCTATCTGAAAACGGCTTTGGCACTGAAGTTGTCTGTCAATGTGGAGTAGGTGGCATGTGAAAGCCGCATGTGGGGCATTCGTTTGTGTGGGATGCTCTACCAGGTTCATTCATAGATACTGCACTCAAAGGGCACTAAGGATAGAGTGTGAAAAAGTGAGTTTCCTTGAGAGCTGCTTGGAAGCCTGATGGTGTGTGAAGTTAGTGAGCCAAATGGAGTTGTTCTCCCACAAGAACCACTCGGCTGATTCTTCTTCAATTTGCCTTGCATCAACATGCAGTGTTTGCTGATTGAATTAGCTCTCACAGCATATTTGCGTCAAGAGCCTTTGCATTGAGGGCGATCTGAAAACGGCTTTGGTAGTGAAGTTGTCTGTGAATGTGGAGTTGGTGGCATGTGAAAGCCGCATGTGGAGCATTCGTTTTGTGTGGGATGCTCTACCAGGGTTCATTCCTAGATAATGTACTCAAAATGTATTAAGCATAGAGTGTGAAAACTAAGTTTCCTTGAGAGCTGCTTGGAAGCCTGATGGTGTGTGAAGTTAGTGAGCCAAATGGAGTTGTTCTCCACAAGAACCACTACGGCTGCTTCTTCTTCAATATGCCCTTCACCAACATGCAGTGTTCCTTGATTGAATTAGCTCTCACACCAATATTTGCGTCTAGAGCCTTTCCATTTGAGGGCTATCTGAAAACGACTTAGGCACTGAATTGTTTGTGAATGTGGAGTTGGTGGCATGTGAAACCCGCATGTATGGCATTCGTATGTCTGGGATGCTCACCAAGCTTTCTTTTCCGTCCTATGCACTCAAAGGCATAAAGCATAGAGTGTGAAAACTGAGTTTCCTTGAGAGCTGCTTGGAAGCCTGATGGTGTGTGAAGTTAGTGAGCCAAATGAAGTTGTTCTCCCACAAGAACCACTTGGCTGATTCTTCCTCAATATGCCCTTCACCAACATGCAGTGCTTCCTTGATTGAATTAGCTCTCACACCAATTTTTGTGTCTAGAGCCTTTGCATTGAGGGCTATCTGAAAATGGCTTTGGCGCTGAAGTTGTATGTGAATGTGGAGTTGGTGGCATGTCAAAGCCCCATGTGTAGCATTGGTTTGTTTGGGATGATCGACCAGGTTCATTCCTAGATAATGCACTCAAAGGGCATTAAGCAGAGGGTGTGAAAACTGAGTTTCCTTTAGAGCTGCTTTCTAACTCTGATGGTGTGTGACGTTAGTGAGCCAAATGGAGTTGTTCTCCCACAAGAAACACTCGGCTGATTCTTCAATATGCCCTTCACCAACATGCAGTGTTTCCTTGATTGAATTAGCTCTCACACCAATATTTGCGTCTAGAGCCTTTGCATTGAGAGCTATATGAAACTGTCATTGGCGCTGAAGTTGTCTGTGAAGGTGGATTTGTTGGCATGTGAAACCCGCATGTGGAGCATTCGTTTTTGTGGGATGCTCACCAAGCTTCATTTCCGTCCCATGCACACATAGGGCATTAAGCATTGATGTGACAAGTGAGTTTCCTTGAGAGCTGCTTGTAAGCCTGCTGGTGTGTGAAGTTAGTGAGTCAAATGGAGTTGTTCTCCCACAAGAACCACTCGGCTGATTCTTCTTCAATATGCCCTTCACCAACATGCAGTGTTTCCTTGATTGAATTAGCTCTCACACCAATATTTGAGTCTAGAGCCTTTGCATTGAGGGCTATCTGAAAACGGCTTTGGCGCTGAAGTTGTCTGTGAATATGGAGTAGGTGGCATGTGAAACCCGCATGTGGAGCATTCGTTTGTGTGGGATGTTCTACAAGGTTCATTCCTAGTTAAAGCACTCAAAGGGCATTAAGCATAGAGTGTGAAAAGCTGAGTTTCCTTGAGAGCTGCTTGGTAGCCTGATGGTGTGTGAAGTCAGTGAGCCAAATGGAGTTGTTCTCCCACAAGAACCACTCGGCTGATTCTTCTTCAATATCCCCTTCACCAACATGCTGTGTTTCCTTGATTGAATTAGCTCTCACACCAATATTTAAGTCTAGAGCCTTTGCATTGAGGGCTATCTGAAAACGGCTTTGGCGCTGAAGTTGTCTGTGAATGTGGAGTTGGTGGCATGTGAAACCCGCATGTGGAGCATTCGTTTGTTTGGGATGATCGACTATTATCATTCCCAGATAATGCACTCAAAGGGCATTAAGCATAGATTGTGAAAACTGAGTTTCCTTCAGAGGTGCTTTGAAGCCTGATGGTGTGTGAAGATAGTTAAGTCAAATGGAGTTGTTCTCCCACAAGACCACTCGGCTGATTCTTCTTCAATATGCCTTGCACCAACATGCATTGTTTGCTTCATTGAATTAGCTCTCACACCAATATGTGCGTCGAGAGCCTTTGCATTGAGGGCTATCTGAAAACGGCTTTGGCGCTGAAGTTGTCTGTGAAGGTGGATTTGGTGGAATGTAAAATCCGCATGTGGAGCATTCGTTTGTGTGCGATGCTCTACCAGGTTCATTCCTAGATAATGCACTCAAAGGGCATTAAGCATAGAGTGTGAAAAGTGAGTTTCCTTGAGAGCTGCTTGTAAGCCTGATGGTGTGTGAAGTTAGTGAGCTAAATGGAGTTGTTCTCCCACAAGAACCACTCGGCTGATTCTTCTTCAATATGCCCTTCACCAACATGCAGTGCTTCCTTGATTGAATTAGCTCTCACACCAATATTTGTGTCTAGAGCCTTTGCATTGAGGGCTATCTGAAAACGGATTTGGCGCTGAAGTTGTCTGTGAATGTGGAGTTGGAGGCATGTGAAAGCCCCATGTGTAGCATTGGTTTGTTTGGGATGATCGACCAGGTTCATTCCTAGATAATGCACTCAAAGGGCATTAAGCAGAGGGTGTGAAAACTGAGTTTCCTTTAGAGCTGCTTTCTAACTCTGATGGTGTGTGACGTTAGTGAGCCAAATGGAGTTGTTCTCCCACAAGAACCACTCAGCTGATTCTTCAATATGCCCTTCACCAACATGCAGTGTTTCCTTGATTGAATTAGCTCTCACACCAATATTTGCGTCGAGAGCCTTTGCATTGAGAGCTATCTGAAACCGTCATTGGCGCTGAAGTTGTCTGTGAAGGTGGATTTGTTGGCATGTGAAACCCGCATGTGGAGCATTCGTTTTTGTGGGATGCTCACCAAGCTTCATTTCCGTCACATGCACACATAGGGCATTGAGCATAGAGTGTGACAAGTGAGTTTCCTTGAGAGCTGCTTAGAAGCCTGCTGGTGTGTGAAGTTAGTGAGTCAAATGGAGTTGTTCTCCCACAAAAACCACTCGGGTGATTCTTCTTCAATATGCCCTTCACCAACATGCAGTGCTTCCTTGATTGAATTAGCTCTCACACCAATATTTGTGTCTTGATCATTTGCATTGAGGGCTATCTGAAAACGGCTTTGGCGATGAAGTTGTCTGTGTATGTGGAGTTGGTGGCATGTGAAACCCGCATATGGAGCATTGGATTGTGTGGGATGCTCTACCAGGTTCATTCCTAGATACTGCACTCAAAGGGCATTAAGCTTATAGTGTGAAAACTGAGTTTTCTTGAGAGCTGCTTGGAAGCCTGATGTTGTGTGAAGTTAGTGAGTCAAATGGAGTTGTTCTCCCATAAGAACCACTCTGCTGATTCTTCTTCAATAAGCCCTTCACCAACATGCAGTGTTCCCTTGATTGAATTAGCTCTCACACCAATATTTGCGTCTAGAGCCTTTGCATTGAGGGCTATATGAAAACGGCTGTGGCGCTCAAGTTGCCTGTGAATGTGGAGTTGGTGGCATGTGAAACCAGCATGCGGAGCATTCAATTGTGTGGGATGCTCTACCAGGTTCATTCCTTGATAATGCACGAAAAGGGCCTTAAGCATAGAGTGTAAAAAGTGAGTTTCCTTGAGAGATTCTTGGAAGCCTGATGGTGTGTGAAGTTAGTGAGCCAAATGAAGTTGTTCTCCCACAAAAACCACTCGGGTGATTCTTCTTCAATATGCCCTTCACCAACATGCAGTGTTTACTTGATTGAATTAGCTCTCACACCAATATTTGCGTCTAGAGCCTTTGCATTGAGGGCTATCTGAAAACGGCTTTGGCACTGAAGTTGTCTGTCAATGTGGAGTAGGTGGCATGTGAAAGCCGCATGTGGGGCATTCGTTTGTGTGGGATGCTCTACCAGGTTCATTCATAGATACTGCACTCAAAGGGCACTAAGGATAGAGTGTGAAAAGTGAGTTTCCTTGAGAGCTGCTTGGAAGCCTGATGGTGTGTGAAGTTAGTGAGCCAAATGGAGTTGTTCTCCCACAAGAACCACTCGGCTGATTCTTCTTCAATATGCCTTGCACCAACATGCTGTGTTTCCTTGATTGAATTAGCTCTCACACCAATATTTGCGTCTAGAGCCTTTGCATTGAGGGCTATCTGAAAACGGCTTTGACGCTGAAGTTGTCTGTGAATGTGGAGTTGGTGGCATGTGACACTCACATGTGGAGCATTCGTTTGTGTGGTATGTTCTACAAGGTTCATTCCTAGTTAAAGCACTCAAAGGGCATTAAGCATAGAGTGTGAAAAGCTGAGTTTCCTTGAGAGCTGCTTGTAAGCCTGATGGTGTGTGAAGTTAGTGAGCCAAATGGAGTTGTTCTCCCACAAGAACCACTCAGCTGATTCTTCTTCAATATGCCTTGCATCAACATGCAGTGTTTGCCTGATTGAATTAGCTCTCACAGCAATATTTGCGTCTAGAGCCTTTCCATTGAGGGCTATCTGAAAACGACTTAGGCACTGAAATTGTTTGTGAATGTGGAGTTGGTGGCATGTGACACTCACATGTGGAGCATTGGTTTGTTTGGGATGCACTACCAGGTTCATTCCTAGATACTGCACTCAAAGGGCACTAAGCATAGATTGTGAAAACTGAGTTTCCTTGAGAGGTGCTTGGAAGCCTGATGGTGTGTGAAGATAGTGAGTCAAATTGAGTTGTTCTCCCACAAGAACCACTCGGCTGATTCTTCTTCAATATGCCCTTCACCAACGTGCATTGCTTCCTTCATTGAATTAGCTCTCACACCAATATTGCGTCTAGAGCCTTTGCATTGAGGGCGATCTGAAAACGGCTTTGGTACTGAAGTTGTCTGTGAATGTGGAGTTGGTGGCATGTGAAAGCCGCATGTGGAGCATTCGTTTGTGTGGGATGCTCTACCAGGTTCATTCCTAGATAATGTACTCAAAATGTATTAAGCATAGAGTGTGAAAACTAAGTTTCCTTGAGAGCTGCTTGGAAGCCTGATGGTGTGTGAAGTTAGTGAGCCAAATGGAGTTGTTGCCCCACAAGAACCACTCGGCTGCTTCTTCTTCAATATGCCCTTCACCAACATGCAGTGTTTCCTTGATTGAATTAGCTCTCACACCAATATTTGCGTCTAGAGCCTTTCCATTGAGTGCTATCTGAAAACGACTTAGGCACTGAAATTGTTTGTGAATGTGGAGTTGGTGGCATGTGAAACCCGCATGTGGGGCATTCGTATGTCTGGGATGCTCACCAAGCTTCTTTTCTGTCCTATGCACTCAAAGGGCATAAAGCATAGAGTGTGAAAACTGAGTTTCCTTGAGAGCTGCTTGGAAGCCTGATGGTGTGTGAAGTTAGTGAGCCAAATGGAGTTGTTCTCCCACAAGAACCACTTGGCTGATTCTTCTTCAATATGCCCTTCACCAACATGCAGTGTTTCCTTGATTGAATTAGCTCTCACACCAATATTTGTGTCTAGAGCCTTTGCATTGAGGGTTATCTGAAAATGGCTTTGGCGCTGAACTTGTCTGTGAATGTGGAGTTGGTGGCATGTCAAAGCCCCATGTGTAGCATTGGTTTGTTTGGGATGATCGACCAGGTTCATTCCTAGATAATGCACTCAAAGGGCATTAAGCAGAGGGTGTGAAAACTGAGTTTCCTTTAGAGCTGCTTTCTAACTCTGATGGTGTGTGACGTTAGTGAGGAAATGCAGTTGTTCTCCCACAAGAAACACTCGGCTGATTCTTCAATATGCCCTTCACCAACATGCAGTGTTTCCTTGATTGAATTAGCTCTCACACCAATATTTGCGTCTAGAGCCTTTGCATTGAGAGCTATCTGAAACTGTCCTTGGCGCTGAAGTTGTCTCTGAACGTGGATTTGTTGGCATGTGAAACCCGCATGTGGAGCATTCGTTTTTGTGGGATGCTCACCAAGCTTCATTTCCGTCACATGCACACATAGGGCATTAAGCATTGATGTGACAAGTGAGTTTCCTTGAGAGCTGCTTGTAAGCCTGCTGGTGTGTGAAGTTAGTGAGTCAAATGGAGTTGTTCTCCCACAAGAACCACTCGGCTGATTCTTCTTCAATATGCCCTTCACCAACATGCTGTGTTTCCTTGATTGAATTAGCTCTCACACCAATATTTGAGTCTAGAGCCTTTGCATTGAGGGCTATCTGAAAACGGCTTTGGCGCTGAAGTTGTCTGTGAATGTGGAGTTGGTGGCATGTGAAACCCGCATGTGGAGCATTCGTTTGTGCGGGATGTTCTACAAGGTTCATTCCTAGTTAAAGCACTCAAAGGGCATTAAA